>NW_027627236.1:0-5383 GCF_034508935.2 Berghia stephanieae
TAAAGGAAGGATTCTATTTTAAAAAAACGTTTAAATTAAACCTTTTTTTTGTTTTTGGGCCTTATTTTCCGGATGGCAATGTTGTGCAAAACGGGGTGTTGCATTGACCATTAAAAGTCCGTTTTAATACAATTAAATTTTTTGAAACTCCCAAAAAAAAGGTTTCGTTTAAAAAAAATTATCAAAGAGCTAACAATAATAATATCCCTTTGGCTAAGGACTCAAAAACATTTCCTCCCGGAAGTATAAGGGACCAACCCAAAAAACCTTGTGAAACAATGCGTTTGTTGTTAAACACTTTTTTTTAGAAATTAAAAACGTAAAAGGCAAAAGAAAAAAAAAAAGAAAATAAAAAAGACCTATGCGCCCCCCCTTTCAAACAAAGATGAATGCGTTTGGCCCAAAGGGATTTCAAAACTTTGCCTCCGGGGAATAACGGACCAACACACAAACCGTGTAACCATAACTTTTAAAGTCGGGATAATACAGTTTAGGAAACAACCAAAAACGCGGGATGGCAAAAACAATAACAAAGGCCTGAGTGCGTCACCTGCATACAACTTATATTCGTTCATTCTTTTGGTTATCAGGGAAAAGAACGAGGGGCACCAAACATCTAAATAAAACTTTTTTTTTTAATAAAAGCTGGCGTCACTCACCTTTGCTATTTTTTTAAGATATTCGAAAGATAAACCACCAATCTTTTTTATTGTTTTTTGCCATCCACTTTATGAGTAAGCTCACTAAACTTTTTAACCCGACTAAAACTTCAGGGGATAAACCAGTTTGGTTTTGGGGCTTTATACTTCCGGATGGCAATTTATGAGCTTCTTACCAAGCGCATACAAATCTAACAGCCCGATGGGATTTTTTCTCACTAAATTCTATCATTAGGAATACATTAATGTTAAAGGTTTTCGCCGAGACTAAAAATGAAAGGGGGAATTGGATTCAATAGTCCCCGGTACACGCCGCCCCAACGCACAGCGTGGTTCAAAACAAAAACAACGGGACTTTTTTTTCTTCATGCGCTAAACCTTTTATACTCATGTATCAAAATTTTAAAAAATCAAAACAACATATTTTTTTAAATTTTTTCTCCTCGGATACACTATTTCCGCGGGGAAGTATTTTATAAGGGGGTCCGCCATTGTTTTCCATAGTTTAGAGCCAGTTACTAAGTTACCATGCGTCATTAAATAGGAAGTGGTCATGACTGTTTAAGCGGTTTATATTCAATGTTAATCGGTAAACAGGCTTTTGTGTATTGAGGTATCGTTAAATTTAAATAACACAACATCTTCTTCCCCTTCTTTACTTGAGTCCCCCTTTTTTTGTATTTCGCAAGTTTTACACAAAAATACTTAACATACATATCTAAATAAATGATTTTGTCGTATTAAAAATACCCCAAATCTGGCTTCAACCGCGTTTTCGTGAGGTTATTCCAAAGTTGAATTTTTGATGGCATAAGGGATACCCCAAAAATTATGACTTGTAATTACAAATTAGTGTATTCGTTTGGCGTATTTTCTGTTTCTGAAATTGTTGTCTTGGGTTGGATTTTGTTAGTTTTGACTCTCACAGCCCTTTTGAGCATCTGAAAAAAAATTTTTTATTTCCACCCTTTTTTCTTCTTTTCCTTGAGTGTTAAAAAAAAAAAAATTTAAAAATTGAGTTTTATTATAGCGCAATACCACTAAAGTGCTTTAAAAGGGTCCCGGCCAACACAACATTTAACAGGGACGGAAAACGACCCTGTTGCGATTTTAATTTTTTCAGACACAAAAAACCGTTTAAGGGCGGTACAATTTTTACACCGAGTACGGTAGAGAATTTTTAAAAGAGCCTTCTCCGGGGATCAACTATGCCACGCGAAGCTCAAAACCCGGGGACCTTCCGACCGAAGCGAGTGTCAACCAAAAGACCACATAGCCGCATATCCCAATTTTTAACAATCCAGTTACGCTTGTGGAGGGTTCGTAATCACGAGGACCAAAACGAGTCCCTTCCCCCAAAACCATTCTTTTTTTCATTTTTTCTTTTTTTCCCAAACTCCCAACTATACTCAAAAAAGGGTCGTTAGCTTTGGCACATCCTCTCTCTCTTCCTCTTCTCTCCCCTCATTCTCCTTTCTCTCTCTCCCCCTTCTTTTCCTCTCTTCCTCTCGCACCCGCCCCGAACAATTGCCGGGGTTCCTTCTATAGAGCATTGAGGTTTACTTTTTTGAGATTTTAAAACATGTTTGGCCCGATGTGTACAAACTTGAGCCATTTTTTGGGGCCAAAATGGGGAATAAAATTTACGGAAAGTACGCCCTTGTTTTGGACGCGAGGCGAAAAAACGCATGCGCACAACCAACATGACTTTTCCTCTCTCAAAAATTTTCCGCGGGTGACTCACAGACTAGGGTTCCAATCGGACGCTACTCTCCGCTAATCCATTCCTATAAACAACTGAATTTGCCAATTTATTGAATGGCAGATGTCAATAATTATCACCAAAATAAAATTCCAGACGGTTCAATGAAATAAGGGGGGTGAAGAAATAGTTTTTTTGTTTTTTTTTTGTATTTTTTTTTTCTTGTTTTATTTCAATCTTTCTTTTTTTTTTTTCTTTTTTTATCTTTTTTTTTTTTTTTTTGGAAGTTGTTTGCCCCAAAATAGATTGCGAGTATGACAGACAAAGTTTCAACAGCCACTTGCTAACCGCTTAAAATAAAATTCCACTGAAAAGCCATTTTCCCTCCTTTTAGGCAGTGTGAGCTAAAAAAATTTGAAAAAAAACAAAACAAAAGCCGCTAGAGATTAAAAATCGTTCGAAAGTTTCAAATTTAACATGACAGACAAAGCAGAATGAAAAAAAAGATACAGAAAAAATTTTAAATTTTGAATAAACAAAATTTAAAATGAAGATAAGATAAAATCTAAGTACCTATCATTTTCATATTCTAACACTTGATAATAATTGAAAATTGTTTTTTTTATGTTTCAACCTCCTTTAACAACCAAAGACTGTAATAGTAAACTTGTACAGTCAATCAATACTTTGAGTCTTTTAAAAAATAATCATGCGTAAGTTTTTTTGTATTTTAAGGGGATTTTTTTTTCTTTGTTTGTTTAAATAATATTTGCGTGGGGTAACGGAATAAAACCCATTACTTACCGCAGTGTATCCCGCAAAATGGTTAAGCGAAGCAAAATTTGCCAAAGCAATAGACCTTAGAAAAACCCGCCTCTCGGACAGTCTCATAATTAAAAAATAAACTGACTGGAAACATAGCAAAAAAACACGGTTTTGACTATCGAGGTTTTGGTCTAAGTAAAAAAACACAACTTCCGACCCTTATAAAAAAAACCCAAATACAGAAATCGTTTAAAAACAAAAAACGTTTAAAATGATCGAGAAAATCTGTGATAACAAAATCACTCTTTGGGGGTATAAAAACAATAAAGTGATCAGAAAAGGGTCGAATTCATTTTTCCCCTTTAATTTTTTATAAAGAATCGCTTGGCCAAAGAGTTCACAACTTTTGCCATCCAAAAGTAAAAAAGGCCAACACCAAACTCTGTGAAACCGGGAACTTTTTATATCTGGTTAAACATTTTAGTAAACAAACCACAAACGCGGGGCAAAAACAAAAAAAAGGGCCTGAGTGACGTCATCTGCATACTATCAAATTGAAAGTGTGTCAAAATTTTCAATTTTAAAGGTCAAAATCACGGTTTAATACCAAATTGGGTAATATTAAATGCAAAGACGGGCCCCGCGATAGATAGTAGCATTGACGTCACCCAACCCTTTTGTTATTGATTTTGCCATCCGCTTTATAGTTTCTCACTATAGGGATTAACCTATATAAAAGTTCAGGTTACACATAGTTGTATGTGTTGGCCTTATACTTCCGGAGGGCAATGTTAGAGCTTCTTACCAAAGCGCAACATCTATAATACATGTCTTGCAAAGAAGCAAACAACACCCCATCCGGGAAGTAAACGGACCAACACATAAAACTATGTGAAACCCTTTAAAAACGTTTATAGCGGTAAAAGTTTAGGAGAATTACTAAAAAAACCTATAGCAAAAAGCAATAAAAGACCTGATGATGTCAACTGCATCTTCTAAGATAGAAGCATTTGGGCTAAAAATTCACAACTTTGCCATCCGGGAAGTAAAAGGGCCAACACACAAAACATGTTAACCATAAACTTTTATAGTCTATTTAAATACAATTTAGTGAAATCACTCAAAAACGGGGATGGAAAAATATAATAAAAAAGCTTGAGTACGTCATTTCGTTCTATCTATAACATAAGACAAGCTCCTTTTACGAACTGGTGAGCATTTTATTGAACCGCGTGCTAAAAATAAGCATTAAAATTTTTTTGGGCCCTAAAAATTCCCAATTTCGCCCGTCACTTCCTTTTTCTAATGAGTAGGGAAAATAGTAACACGGGCTCAAACATGGAACAATGGGGGACGCCGTAAAAAATTTCTCCGGCGAGTTTACAAGCGTTCCAAAGGGAAAAAAAAACCCCATCAATTTGATCATTTTTTGATTTTTCCACATTCGATCACAAGGCAATAAAAGGGAATGAAAATTTCGCCAGCATGAAAATAAAAAGTAAGATTTTTTTTGTTTAGAACCAAGATGGCCCCGTTTGCCGGCGCGTGCATCGACTACGAATCCAATTTCAGCTCACAATATTTCAACAAAATCAACTACATCAATCGGGGTTTCATGACAATTTTATTTCTAGACATTTCTATCCACCAAATGAAACTGTAAAAAATGAAAATAATTTAAAATTTTCTTCACAAGGGAAAGAGATGTTTTTTTTTTTAATTAAAGGGGCAAATTCTTAGCGTAACCGCTCAAAATAACTGGGTAAACGGAAATTAACTTTTTTAAAACCCAAATTTTTCCCCAAACGGGTTGCAACACAAAAATACAATTAAACACACAAACACACTCACAAAAATAAAACAAAAAGTAAGAACAAAAAATCGAAAACAAAACAAAACAAATCAAAATTAAAAAAAAAAAACAAAACCCAAACAAAATTTCGCTTTAAAGTTCTTTTTTCGTATTGCACCAGAGACAGTATAAAATTTTTTTTTCCATTTTTTTGTTTTATGAGAAAAAGCCAGGGTTTCTATTTTAATTATTCATAAACTCGCTTTGTCATTTTTATAGAAAAATCATATTTCAGCGGTCATAGAGGGGGAAAAAACCCCCAAAACAACAATTTAAAAACAAAACAAGACAACAACCACAATAAAAAAAAGACAACAAAAAATAAAAAGACCCTAAACAAACAATAACAAAAACACAAAAAAAAAAAAAAAAACAAAAAAAAAAAAAAAAAAAAACACCAAAAAA
>NW_027627237.1:0-5379 GCF_034508935.2 Berghia stephanieae
TTCCCACTTTTGATTGCTCTCCCATAATATGTTGATGTCTTTCCTTTGGCAACTTTAAATATTTTTGGGGGCAGCATAAAAATTATTTTTGTCCCTCTGTTCATCATTTGTTGGGCATAATCTTACAATGTTCATGCTGACTTCTTACTCCGTGTTGTAAAGGACCCCAAGATGATCCTTTCCCTTGTTGTTCCCTCCCTCAGGACTTCGGGGCAAACTTGTTAGAATTATCCTACTCCCTGTGAATAATCCCGTCCCCCCCCGAATAAAAAAAATTTTCACCCAACTTGAGGTGTTTCTGCCCGGGATTGGGTTTGTTTTTCACAAATGTGGTGTCTTGATGTTTTACTTTTAAGGGATTTAAGTGCTAAGTGTAAAATTAGCTTTCTCTAAACTGTTCTGTGATGATTGTTTTACAATTAGGGGTAGGTTGTTCCACATGTTAAAGAAGAGGGGAAGAATGACTTTCTAAATTGATTTGGGAATCTTGATCTTCCCCTTTTTCTTGATCTTTTTGTTGCTGGAGGAAGGTTTTTGGTGGTTTTGCTACAAGGTTGGGGAATACGCAATAAGCTTTGTCAATTTTGGATTCTTCCCCTTCTTTTTCAAATTTGTCCACTGTAATTTTCAAAAACCATCGTGTCATGTTGTCAGGTTTTGAAAATTCCCTAATGCAAAACTGCTCTTCCTTTGAAAACATCTCAATTTTATTTTTTATTCTTTTGGTTAGGGCCCAAAAAAGTGCTTGCATATTAAAATGACTGGTTTAGTACGTTTCTAACTTTCCCCCTTGAGGAACGGAGAAATTTTATATTTGTTTTCAAACAGCAGTTATGGAATTTGCTTTCTTTGGTTGTGTCTATTATGGGCCCTTCCAATATGGTTAGTGTTATGTTTGACCAAGGTATTTTGCAGTTTTTTTCAGAAGAAAGTTCGGACATGATCATATACTTTGGGGTGAATGGGTTTTTTTTTGTTTGCACTTGCAGCACTTTAAATTTTTCTGGGTTGAAGCTCATTTGCATGTGTCAGCCCATTTTGAAAAATCTTTGAAACCATTACTCATTTATCATTTTTTTTTTTTTTTTTAAACAAAACTTTAATTACAGTGCTTGCCATTCTTTAATGTTGCACTATTGTTGCCTGCCCCATATTGAGAAAAAGTAAGACCATTTGCCATTAGAGTTAAAAAGTCAACCTTATGGGAAAAATAACCCCACCTTCACTATTAAGGAAAATGTTTGAAAAAATTTTGGTATCCTGCTTTTTCTCTCACTTTTACATCATGGTCAATACAGCTTGCCTAGGGAAAATAATTTACAGCTGATGCGGGAAGGTTTTCCAGATACCTAAAATAAAATGAAAAAAAAAAGAAGATAATTATTTAAAAACTTTTAAAAAAAAATTTCTTCCCTTTTTTATTCTTTAAAAAAATTTTAAAAACAAAACCTTTATTGAATAGCATCGAACAGCTATGCAAGTTTTCTTTTATTGTAACTAAGTTATACGGTCGCAGGATAGCACTTACAGCTAGCAGTATTGATTTTTTTCATGAGAAAATACCTTTTAAAATATAACCTTTTGGGGTTTTGGTTGTTGTTTTTAAAATTTTTTAAACAACAACACAAAAGCAAAAAAAGAAATTTCAACCTTATTAATTTAAAAAATTTTTTGGTTACGGGGCTTTTTTCTTTTAAATGTTTTTACTGATTAATAATAAGAAATTGAGTTAAAAACCCAGACTAAAACACCTAAAACTCAATCATTGAAAGCCAAATGAAAAAAATTTTTCAACTTAAAAGGGGTTTATTTATGAAAAAAAATTATATTCCCTCGAATATAAGTAAATGTCATTCAAGTCATCCCTTTGTCTCTCACAATCTGTTTCTCTCAAAAAAAAAAAGAAAAGGAAATTTAAAATTTTAAATAAAATAAAATTTTGGGGGGGCTGTGTACCTAAAAAAAATCTGGGTTTCCAACCTCTGAATTTTGGAATGGTTTGGTAAGTGTACATTCTCTTGAGGGGACGAAAGTTTGATCAAACTTTTCACCATTTAGTTTATAAATTGGTTTTTGATTTCGTCACTCTCACCTGGAATCTTCCCCACCTCCCCCTGCTAACTCGTCAGTTGGGGAACATTTTTCATCTTCTTACAAATTTGCTGACCATCTTTTTGGATATAAGATAAGCAATTTCAAAACAAAAATTTAACTTTCTTTCCGTACATCATCAAACTCAAAAAAATCATAACTAAAATAAAATGGTTTTTGTTATTATATACATTCTTTTGTACATCTATCTTAAGAATAATGTAGAATTTTTTACATTATGTAAATTTTTTAATTTTTTTTTTCCTTAAAACGTTTTTTAAAAAAATACCTTCTATTCAAAAATTTTAAAAAATTAAATTTTTAGGTCAAAAGGCCTGACTGAAATCGAATGGTTTAGTTGTTTTTATCTTTTTACGTAAACAGTGGTTAGTATCTTACAAAAAAGACTCAGTGTCTTGAATAAACTAAAATTGTTAAACATTGTAAAAACAAAAAAAAAAGAAAAACTAATTGATATCCTTAAATTGAAAATCGATATCATCTCTCTAAACCCAAAATGATGTTTTATAAAGTAAAATAAGATTTATATGAAGGTTGTGGGGAAAAAATGGGTCAGGGAAAGATAGAAGAAGAAACGAAAGAAGAGAGAGAAGAAGGGGGACAAAGAAAAGAGTGAAAAAAAGGGGAGGAAAAAAAAAGAGGAAAAAAGAGAGAGAGGGGGGGGGGGGGGGGCAAAGAAAGAGTTAAAGGGAGGGAAAGTGAAAAAAGGGAAAAAAGAGAGAGAAGAGAGAAGAGAGAGAAAGGGGGGAGAGAGAGAGAGAAGAAGAGAAGATGAAAGGAGTAGTTAATGTGGGGCTTTTTTTTTTTAATTAGGGGGAAGTTTTTTATAATTCTCCGTTTTTAAAAAATTTCCCATAACTGACCCACCTTGACCCCACTTACAAATAAAATTAGCTTTTTTACCATCTTCCCCCACCACTTCCTTTTTCAACCATTAATTACCTTGTCTCAATTTTTACATCTGCACCAGTTTTCTAGACTGACGCCTAAAAAATGGGGGGGGTTAACAAAATTCTTTCAACTGGCACATGTGTCAAAATTGATGGTGTTATTTTTAGGGGTCCCCCCACTTGATAAACATTTATCGAGGAAAAAGTTTTAACAGGGAAAAACAAGCGGAAAATTCCCAAATCCCGAATTCTGCAGAAATTTTCTCACGATTTCCCCTCGCCCACCACATTCCTTTTCGACTCAAATTTCCTTTCTCACGATTCTCACTTTTTACTCTGGGGTCAGTTTGTCTAGATACGCCATAAAAATGGGAATGTCATCAAAAATTCATGCAACGAACCCTGTTTCAAAATATACACAAGACATATGGGGATTTTTTTTAAACCCACAACCATTTTACCTGACTTTTTTTAAGGGAAAAAAAATTTTTACAAAGGCAAAATCAACGAAAAATTTCTGAGAAAAAACCCAAATCCCGGGAATTTGTGAAAAATTTTCATCACTGGGTAAAACACACCAAAATAAAATTTAAATGGACGGTCAAAATCCTAAAAGTAACAGTGGGAATTTTTGAAAAACTATGTTCAAAGGGAAATGCACTGGAAAGGATATACACTATGGGATTAGTTAAGAACCCCACCTATTGGGGAAATTTTGGGGAAACTTATAAAGAAACTTTCTAGCTAATGGTGTGTATTTCATTCTTAATTGGTTTTGGGTAGAGGGGGATAACTAAGATTTGGCTTTTGGCTACTTATTTGTTTTTTGGGCGGGGCTGTTTCTTTAGTTGAGGGGGCAGGGTTTTTTTTTCCTTTTTTTTTTTACTCATACTTTACTTGTTTTTTTTTTGTTACTTCTTGGTTTTATTTGGGGGGGGGGAGGGGTTTTTTTCTTTTTTTGGGCCCAATATTTTTTATTGCTTTCATACCCCCCAAAAAATTGTTGGGCCTCCCTTAAAAATTTTTAATTTTACTTTTTTTTTTTTTAAATTTTATTCTCTTACTTTATCAAAGAGACCACATTTTGGCCCCCCGCCCATCAATAAGAATATCATAAAAGGAAAGAAGAAAACAAAGTTGCAAGTTTACAGCCACACCCAAAAATTATTTTAAAATTATCAAAAAAGGGAAAAAAAAAATTAAATCATTTTTGAGTTGTTCGGCCAACAAATACAATCTTTTTGGCCTTTTTTTTTTGTTTGGGGGGGGGGGGGGGCATGTAAAATATAATTACATTTACATACAGGCCCTATATAAATATAAAAAAAAAAACCGGAAAAAGCAGAAAATTTAAAAAAAAGCAAGTCAAAAAATAAATAGAAAAAAAAAATTTGCGAAATCCTTTTTAGAGGGTCATTGTGACCCAAAAAAGGGAAAAATAAGGGCCAAAAAAAAAAATCTTAGACCCAAAAAATAAAAGTTAAAAAATAAGGGCCGGGGAATTTTAGTAAAAAGGGGATGGGAAAAAAGTCACTCAAAAGATAGAAGCTCATATTCATTTAATAACGCTAAAACAGTGGGGTTTTTTTTAGGGGGCACCGCATATACATACGGATAAATAACTCCTTTCTTCCTAACTTCCCTAACTAGAAAACCTATTTGAGCAACCCCCTGTAATGTGTAAACAAAGTCATCGACCCAAATTTGTGTAAAAAGATTTTTTTTGGGTTATCTACCTTTACCCTTTCCCTACGTAGTATAAAAAATCGACAGTAAAAAGAGTTCTCTTTTATGGGGAGGGGAGGGCAGGGGAACCCACATGCTTTTTACGCAAGATTAAAGGCTGCCGCAAAAAGTTTATTTTTTTGGTTTCCCCCGGGCCCAAAATCCCCCTTTTCCCTCACACGTTCCCTCCCATCTATTTTTAAAGCTCACCCCCGGGGGATTTTTTGCAGGCATGCCATTTTTGTCTACCCGCACCAAAAAAATCTTTGAAAATTACCTCCAGCACGGTTTTTCCCCGAACATTTGAATGTCCCGGGCCACAGACTACCCCAGACTACTACTAACTACCTACTACTACTACTACACTACTACTACTACTACTACTAATATACTACTACTACTACCATTACTATGAAAGACGCTCCCAACCCATGAAAGAGAGAAGAGTTTGGGGGAGAGGAAAAGGAGAGAGAGGGGAGAAGGGGAGAGGGGGGGGAGAGAGAGAGAGAGAGAGAGAGAGGGGGGGGGGGGGGGGGTTTTTTCTCTTGCCCCTCACCCTATACATGACATTTAAAAAGTTACACTGTTAGTTTAAAGGGGGGGAAAAACCCCAATTTTGGGATTTCTTCAATTTCCACATAGTATTACTTAA
>NW_027627238.1:0-5379 GCF_034508935.2 Berghia stephanieae
CCCTTTTCTATAAATCCCCCATGTGATGATTTAAAGGAATTTTCCATTTAATCATACTTTCATAATTTATCAATCATTTTATAAACAGACTATAAAAAATAAAATAATCGATAAGTTAAGAAATATGTACGTAATGTTTTATATCGGTTACAACGGGGATTGTTGAGCGTTTTGCCATTACTGTGGGAATATTTACAATAAAGTTTGTTCAAAGTCGGACATTTCAAACTTTTTTGTTTTTTTTTCGTTTTGTTTTTTTAATATACCAGGTGGTCCCCACAAAAACAAACAAAAACAAACGCGCCGCTATTTATTTATTACTATTGTAAAAAGTTATAATCCCTTCTTTTTTCAAATATTTATTACTATTAGAACTATTCTTTATTAATAAAGTGCAAAATATCAAAATAATTGGGATTAACAGTTTTTTAATTATATTAAAGCTTGTAACACCATCTAAAATTTTCGATATCGAAAAGATGCAACTTATTTTTGGCATTTGTGCGTTGACATTTTTTTAAAGAAAACATTTGTTGCTATGCCTGGGAAACTCTTAGCTGATAATTACATAAAACTATTGAAGAAAATCTTTTGTCAGACTGTGAACAGGAAGGAATTTCTTTTTTCAACAAGATGATGCTACATTCCATACGAGCAAAAGAACACAAGCTTTTCTTCGAAGTAAGAATATTTATTTCATATAGAGAGACAACTGGCCGCCTCAATCACCCGGGCCTGATATCAGGATGACGCAATTTGGAATTCTTTGACCGAGAGGGTTTATAGTGGACAAAAATTTGTATTCACAGAAGAAACCTTGGGAGAAAGAATTATTTTATGCTGGGAGGAGAGAAGAATTGAGGAATTTTAGAAGTGCATTAAAATTGAAAAAGAGACTACGTTGAATCATTAAAGAGGACGGCGGTGCAAATTTGGGCACTAAAAGGGCTAACTTTGTAATCGTTGGACTAAAATAAAGCATGTGATGTGCTAAAAATAGACGATTTCTTTCATGATGAGGAAAATTATGATGGAAATAGTGTTTATCGTGACATAATTAACGTTTGCTAAAATTAGCAACAAAAAATTTAAGATCGTCGCCATTTTACTCTGCAATGTTGCGTCATTTTTCTCTGATACTGTATTTCTGAACACGGTTTTGAAAAATCACTGTATCTTTTTCGCTTCTTAACAATATTCATAAAATTTGACAATCTACATAAGATTTGTTTTATTTGTATTTAAAAATCCAATGAAGAGTATTAGGGAAAAACAAGCCGACAAAAAAAGGGGCGCATTATTTTGTGACCACTGATATATCCCTTTTTTCATTCTGTCTAGTTTTATTGGTGTTTGCTTTTTGTTTGATTTATTTTTTTGCCGTTTTTTTTTTTTTTTTTTTGTTTTTTTTCTGTTTGTTTGTTTGTCTTTTGTTGTCGTTTGTTCGTTTTGGGTTTGCTTTGTTTTGTTTCTTTATCTTTTTTTTTGGGGGAACATCTCTGGAATTATATTAAGTCAAGAATCGTTGCAACTTTATCATGATATATTTTTTGCCCTAATTTCTTAATACTTATGTGTTTTAAGAGTGTGGATACCCGGATGGTACAATCGATCGAATTCTCGAGATGTCCGAACAATTGAAAGATATGCCTGTGCTCTGACTTGAATCAGTAGAGATGCAGGTTACATTCCAGAATCATAGTGCCCTTTAATGACTGTCAATAAAGATTATCCATCCTCGCTATTTTTTGCGCCCAAATATATAAAAAAATAATAAATATTATATAAATAAATAATAATTGAGCTTTTATATAGAGCAATATCCATTAAACATGCTCAAAGCGCTTTACAAAGGGTCCCTGGCCAATAGACACATTTAACATTTAGGAGGGGAAAATGACGCCTGTTAGGCGATATTACTTTTTTTTCGGACAGAGTCAACGCTGTTAACGAACAGGTACTTCATTTTACACCTGAGTACGGTGAGAGCAGAATGTGAGTAAAGAGCCTTCTCCAAGAACTCAACTATGGGGCCGAGCGGGGTCGAACCCAGTACTTCCGATCCGCAAACGAGTGTCATACCACTAGAAACACATAGCCGTAATCATAGGAAAACTGCCCTATACCCCTTAGGCATCTAATTGTTTTTGCCACTTTTTGGGTTCATTATGTAAACTTTTAATTGTTTATGCATTGTCTGGAAGACTGGTCATACAGTCCCCACACTCCCAAAGATTTTTATACCGGAGCAAAGCAATGTTGACGTCACGACTTCACTGACCTACTTCAGTAGCCCCTCAGCTCTTTGAAAATTGTTCAAGACCGACAATTGGGTGACTTTTCAATAATTGAATATATATAATATCTCAATCATACTGCAAACCGTTAACGGTTAGAACACATTTTGGGGTCGTGATGACCCCCCCCCCCCCCCCCACACACAACACCCTCCCGAACATTATCTGAGAGAACTGTGGGCTGATCACAGACTACTGTATTCTCAGGGCCTGATTGCTTCTGGTGGCAGGCGATTATGGCTATGGTGCTTTAGGGGAAGCTTGGCTTGGACAGGATAAAAGTAAAATTTGAAATAAAGTGAACATAGCGTTATGAGTTTTGAAAAAAATATGGTAACAAGTACACTACGTCCACTTCCACCACCCATAAAATTCACTATCATCATTATCATCTCTTTCATAATTTGCTACAGGCTTCCTCAAGATCGGGAAAGACCACAATTTCCTTCTTTTAAAAAAGAAACCTTTTTTGAAAAAAAAAAATTAAAAAGGGGACGGAATCGTATTATTTCCTATTTCCTAAACAATACATAACAAAAAGGCCTACTTTCTAAACAAACCAAGACTCTCTCTCTCCCCCTCTCTCATCCCCCTCTCTCTCTTCTCTCATCTTTTCTCTTTTCTCTCTCTCTCTCTATTTTCTATATTCCCCTACCTTTACTTTCAATGCTCCCAGACCAAGTCACTGCAAGGGACGCCCCTTTTCAATTTTCCTTTCCGTAAACAGCCCCAGTAGATATTTTCAGTTGGTCCCCTGGCGGGGCGATGTCTGGGGTGTCCGTCGCTATTAGCTTCGTTTTGAAGGCGAAGACCCAAGGTAGACGGCGGGGACGACGGCTAACTTTAGACCGTATGGGCCACTAAACAATTTTCAGTTTCAGCTTTCAAACAAACGAATTGATGAGATAAATGTTTTTTGTTTTTTTCTTTCAAAAATGGAATGGTTTAGGGAGGGGGTTTGATTAAATTTAATCCATATCATTATTAGGCAGTCATAAGAAGGATGCAAATTTCTGATATTGAGAGTTGAGAGGGGGGGTTTGGGGTGGGTGGGGGGGGAGGTGTTTAGACTTAATCTAATTTGTTGTTTTAAGGGAGTCATTAATTGTGCCACAGCACTAAATGCATTAGAAAACTTGAAACTAAAATTTGTTTGTTTGGGGGGGGGGGGGATTACGTTCATTATCTATTTTGCAACAAATGTGTCGTGGTCATTATGACGATCGACCCATATTATTGGGGAAAATACAACCTTGAAACTTGATGGATTGAAACAATTGAAAGCAGATGGGAAAATCGATGCTTTGGGGAATTGTTGTACCGAAATTTCACAGAAGTTATTAGCTTCCATGTAAAATCGGTTAAGAGTCTGGTTAATATTGTCATGGGAAAAAACAAAAATTCTAAAATAAAAAAATTACTCGATGTTGATTCACTGTTGATTCCAATGATGTAATGATTCCCTGATTTAAAAAACTGAACGAGACATGACGACTGAAACGGCGATATTAAAAATCTTTTCAATTCTTTTCATTTATTTTTTATTTTTCTTCTTTTTTTTTTTTTAAATTGTTTTTTTTTTTTTGTTTTTTTTTTTTGTTTTGTTTTTGTTTTTTTTTGTTTTTGTTTTTTTTTTTTTGTTTTGTTTTTTTTGGGGGTCAATGCAAGTGTCCATGTACTTATTTTAAACATGTGTGTGGTGAAAATTATGGTTAAAGATTAAAGAGCCTTTCCAATGGTTCAACTTTTTCGCCTCTCAAAGCGGGAATTCGAACACAGGGCGAGTGCACACCACAAGACTACACCGCCTAAACAGTCAAATATATCATATTCGTTTATATCTTTTTTTTTTTTAATCAGATTATAAATGTTCACTTTTTTCATATAGATACTTATTAAGGTTAAAATAAGGATAAATCTAACATTATATGAACATTTAAACACATCGCTTTGGGAGGTCAATATTTCCCCAAAACTTTTTAAACAAATTGTAAGTAATACAGTGGACTCCGGATAAGAAGATGCCCGGGGAACATGAAAAAAGATCGATTTAAAACCCCCGAAATCAACTTAACCGGAGTTGTAACCAAATGAGGCAAAAATGCTTTGGAAACAAAGCAAGCCAATTTAGAATAAGAAAGGCCCTTCATTGTTCCGCTTTCCGCGACGTTGCTGTCGCACCGAATTGACCAGATAAGCACTATAGTAGTCACGCTTCTTTTATGTCGTGGAGACTGCATTGGCTGGTATGCCAAATTCTTCTGCGATGATTTTTCGTCGCTTGCCATACTTTCAACTGCATCAATCAGCCTCGATATTTCTTTTCAGCGATAGGGTTTGTCAGCCTTCTTTTTAAAAGAGTGTAGTTGTAGACTAACTTGAATTTCCCTTGATAAATTGAAACTAATTAAGAGGGTGATTAGATAGGATGGCGTGGGATTGAGATTTTTTTTTTTTTTAATTATTGACTTTAAGTTTGCGACGATGTAAAATGTGAGTCGGATAAATCAAAGCTATTTGAATACTGCTTATTTTACATTAGGTGCGTACGCCAGGCCCAAAGCAACACCCCTACGCACATCCGCGTGCGCCCAATTGTCGTGGGATAGTCCCTTTTCCAATGACAATTCTAATTGCATTGGTAGATTTTTAACTAATAGAAATACTTGGTATTATTTGGATTCTATTGTTGGTCAGAGTGACAAGAACCCTCGACTTAAACACAATCGAGTTATTGGAGTTATTTTTTTTTTTACTAATGTTATATAGGAATATGGAGAGGGACCAAGAAAATTTAATCGACTTTGGTTAAAAAGCTACTTAAGCTACGTCGACGTATACAGAGTGCACTGTAATTATTTCATTTTTTCAAATAAGCTATTTTTTAAAAATTTCAGTCAATAGTTCAATATAGTCCGCCTTCACAACGCCCTTTTTTGTTATAAAATTCTGACAAATCCCCTTATAATTTTTTTAAAATTTAAACTCATTCAAAAAACCCGGATCAAGCATTTAAGGTACTCAAAAGGTCGAATTTTTTTCACAATATTTGGACCAGACCTATGTCCCGTCACCCCCACCG
>NW_027627239.1:0-5379 GCF_034508935.2 Berghia stephanieae
TCTCTTCGCCCCGAAAATTCTTTCCGGGGGTTTTTCTAAGTCCTTTGCGAACTTAATACTTTTTATGTTCCATTTTGCAAAAATTTTGTTCATTTTTATATATTTTTTTACGGGATACTTACTACTTTTTTTTATTCATTTACTGGATAAAATGTTTTTTTTAAAAATCTCCCCTCTTTTTTTAAATTTATTATTATTTTAAAAATTTTGCCTTTTTTGTTAATCTTATAAAGCATTGTGCAATAAATGCGGATTTTTTAGACTTGGTAAATGGGGGTATCTAAACTTTTTACTACAAAAAATTATCACCAATTGTGTGACTCTTTATTTTGTTACAATTATCGCAATGCGCTAATTCTGGTTGATAACAAAAAAAGGTCCAAAAAAACCCAATTATCTTTACTAAAAAAACACGCGGCATAGACTCCTTTTTTTTTTTTTTAAAGACTCACTTTTCAGAAATAATATATAAGGTTTTCGGTAAAATAATATGAAAAAGATTTAAAACAAATCCTATCAAAAACAAATCACGATGTCTATAGTTATATGGTTTTGCCCCCCCCCATGTAAAAGAAATAATAAGGAATATTTTCCAACCATTCGGGCTTGGGGCCTCTCTTTGTTTAAGGGGTTTTTCAACAATTGTAATTAGGCATTTAAGAGTGTTTAAATGATTTCGAAAAAACAAAACAATAAAATATCGTAAGTTTTCAAAAATTCCCCAAAAAGTGTTCACAACACTGAGTGATTGGTTATAGTGAAAGAAACTTTTTGGAATGTAAACTATTGAAAACAATTCATGAAAGAGGAAAAAACAAAATGAAATAGTGTATTTTAAAAAAGTGGGCAAGGAATGATGAATAATGAAAAATGAGTAAATAAAATGAATGAAGAATTTATAATGATGAATGAAAGAAAGAAGGGGGGAAAAATGTATGAATATTGGATAAAAGGAATAAACAAAATGGAAAGGGATGAATGAATGAATGAATGAAAAATGAATGAAAATGAATGAAAAAATAATTTTAAATGAATAAATGAAGGAATGAATCAATAAAATGCTATTCAATTTAAATAAAAGAATGAATGGATAAATGCTATTCCTTTTAAATGAAGAAATGAAAAAGAAAAAAAATTAAATTAATCCTGAAAAATAGGAGTTCCATTAAAATATATCAAGTGGGGGCAATTAAGAGTTTACAATTTAAACTTTAAAGTTAGACGAAATAGATATATGTAACTAAATAAATCAATTCTTTATATGTGTCCCCTCCAAAATGTTGATGGTTTCAAGTGAGTAAAGAGCAAACTCGCTATGCATAAAGATATGTAGAATGAAGGCCCCAGAATTTACAGTTACTATAAATGAAAAACAATTAACGATTTGTTTAAGATGAAATAAAAAAAAAGATGAAATTTAATTAAAAGAGATAATAGTGATTTTTGGTAGTTACAAAATAAAACGTGAATATATACGTAACTTATGATGATATAATGTCAGGTTCGTAAGGTTACGTTTCCAGGCAGTTGACAGGCGGGGGTTCTATATTCCTCCGAAAACGGGCTCAGGCTCGTAAAGTTCCACTTCCAGGTATTTGGGAAGGGGTTATTCAGGGATTTCTTCGACAGCGGGCGCAGGTTTGATCCTTAAAATGGTGAGTATTACACCGTCAAAGATAAAAGCTCCGGCGTCTTGATGGTGGAGATAGAATACCACAAAGTCCCAAAAGATAAAAATCTTCAAAATATAGGGGAAATGGAGCGGCTGGCCGTCCGGCATAGATTGTAGAGAGAAGTGAGTGTAGAATGTTAGACCTATCAGCTTTTTATAATAAGTGGCTACGTGACAGAATGTAGACGAAAAGTATTCACTAATGAGAAATTAATGCGAGGGAAGCTTAAAAGGAAAGACGATCTAATATTAGAAGTTAAAGTTTTATCTAAGCCTACCGAAATATAACTGGAGTGAGATGAATTCAGTTCTTAATAAAAAAAAATTTAATAAGATAATTTTGAACCCAAACCCTTTACTGTACAGTAGTAGTAGTAGTAGTAAGTAGTAGTAGTAGTAGTAGTAGTAGTGTAGTAGTAGTAGTACCGTAGTAGTAGTTTTAGTAGTAGTAGTAGTAGTAGTAGTAGTAGTAGTAGTAGTAGTAGTAGTAGTAGTACTCGTAGTAAATAGTAGTATTTGTATTAGTATAGTAGAGTAGTAGTAGTATAGTTATATAGTAGTAGTATAGTAGTAAATAGTAGTAGTAGTAGTTAGTAGTAGTAAATAGTAGTAGTAGTTAGTGGTAGTAATAGTAGTAGTAGTAATAGTATAGTAGTAGTAGTAGTATAGTAGTAGTAGTAGTAGTAATAGTAGTAGTAGTAGTAGTAGTAGTAGTAGAAGTAGTAGTAGTAGTATAGTAGTAGTAGTAGTGGTAGTAATAGTAGTAGTATTAGTAGTAGTAGTAGTAGTAGTAGTAGTAGTAGTAGTAGTATAGTAGTAGTAAAATAGTAGATGTTGTAGTAGTAGTTGTCGTAGTAATATTAGTAGTAGTTTTTGTAGTAGTAGCATTAGTAGTTAGTAGTATAGTAGTAAAGTAGTAGTAGTAGTAGGTATAGTAGTAGTAGTATAGTATAGTAGGATAGAAGAAAAAGAAGAAAAAATAGGAAGAAGAAGAAGAAGAAGAAGAAGAAAAGAAGAAGAAAAAGAAGAAAAAAAGAAGAAGAAGAAGAAAAAGAAGAAGGGGAAAAAGAAGAAGAAGAAGAAGAAGAAGAAGAAGGAGGAGGAGAGGAGGAGGGAGGGGGGAGGAGGAGGGAGGGGAAAAGGCTGAAGAGAAAAATGATTAGGAGGAAGAGAATAAGAAGAAGAATTGGATGAGGAAGAGTAAAGAAAGAAGAATACAGTGAATCATAGCGATATTCTTTTCATTTGATGTAAATACGCACACAAAAATAATCTTGTGTTTTATTTTTCAGCTAAGAAATAGCCAGAATATCATATTGGATCAACAAGAGGAGGTAAGAAAGCAGCTTAAGTTGAAGTAGTCCATAGTACAGAATTGGTATCATGATGCTGTTTGATCCTATCCCTTGTCACGAAAAAATAATGATTTCTAATGTGACCGTTTTTTTTTGTTGATTGATGTCATAAGTATAGTTAAATTCCAAGTGACTGTAAAGCCTAGATTTTGCTGTTTCAGATAGGACTTCCAACCTTTCTTCTTGTCCTGGATTCAACGTTTAGAGGAGTAATACCATCAACCCAAAATCTGTCCTCTAATAAAATAAAACATTTCACTGCAGTACGTTCTTACCACCCAGTGCCTCTCTTGAGTCCAATTCTACTGAGGTTAAACAAAAGAGAAAATGAGCAGCATTGTCCCATCATTCCGACGTTGATTTGGGGATATACAACCCCTTGCAAGAAAAAAAACTTCATTTATCATTTTGATTCTAACTATTGTGTTTGGAGATGTCATGGCCCATGTTGCCCGTTTTAGCTATAAACTCTTTCGAAAGATTATTGGAATCTTAGGAAGAAATTATATAAGAGATATCATGTAAGACACTTTACTCTCATTGATGCGGACGTAAATGAATACTTGGCTAGGGCTGTTTTCAGATATTGTAACAATGACGATATCAAAATTTCTCCTTACAGGCTTGATCACTTTTAGTGGATATTGCGCTACATAAAAAAAAACTCAAAGTTCAAGCTCAATTGTAATGTATGGTTTCAGATTATAAAGAAAGCAATCTGATTTTCACAATTTCCCCGAAAATTCGATTTATACGTGATGATATTTATTTAGTTAGCTCTAAATGTAATTTTTTGAAAGAAAAATACCGCTGTAAGGTTATAAAATTGTTATTGTTTTGTTTAATTTCCCCCTAGCTGAATCGTAAGAATAACACAATCAAAGATCTCGAGTCTGAGATTGCTTTGAAAAAAAAACACCAACAAGACTTGGAATGTGAAGTGTCTCGGCTTAAAGTGATTTGGAGATGGGCCCCACGAGCATTCGAGAGTTGGAGAAAGTTGTCTGTGATAAGGACATTTGGATTGATTCCCTGGTCAATACGAATAACGCTTTGAGAAAGAGGTAAGTAGGCCTATTTATTCGTAACCCATCGGCTCCATCAGTATTATGTAAGGGAAGGAGATGGGAGGGAAAAGAAGGAAATTTTGGAAAATCAAATGGGGATGGTAATGCAGTATTTCGAGGAAAGAGTTTGTTCTCTGTCCTGTGAACACAAGCAACAATTACCGTTTTTTTTTTTTTTTTTTTTATAATATATATATAGAAAAAAAAAATATATATATATATATATATTTTAATAAAAAATATAAAAAAAAAAAAAAAAAAAAAATATTATTTATATAAATAATATATTATATTTTTTTATATATTGTATATATATAACCCATTTTATATGGGGTATATAAAAATATATAAAAAAAAAAAAAAAAAAAAATATATATATTAATATATAAAATTTTATATATATATATATATTTTTTTTTATATAAAAAATATATAATATATATAAATATTATATAATATATATGGGGAAAAAAAAAAAAAAAAAAAAAAAAAATAGGGGGAGGGGGGGCGAAGTGGCCGAGTGTTTAAGGGATTGCACTGTGGCCGGAAGGTCCCGGTTCGAGCCCCGCTTCAGGCACTTTTGGTTTATAGAAATCCACGGTAAAACTCTCCAATTTTTTTTTTGTTTTATTTGTTTTCTTTATTTGACTTTTCTAAATTTGGCCAATTCTGGAACGTAAATACTGGCTTATCTATTTAAAAAAAATGCTATTATGAAGAAAATGTGTTGGAGAGTTTTCTCCAACATATTCAAAGCCGTGTAAAATTTCAAATTAAAAGACAAATCATAGGCAAGACTTTTTCCAATATTTTGAATGGATTTGTTTCATGGAGCAAAGTGTATTTTAAATAAAATATCAACTGTGAAAATCACCTGACGAATATATGATCTGACAAAACATTTTCTACAAATTTCCAGAGATCGCCGTTTTACAAACATTTAAACGCTTCTCATTCTAAAAAAAAAATTTGGGCTGTTAGGGATTAAAAAAAAAAAAATTTAAAAAAATGAGCTGGATTTCATGATAATTCACTGTAAACGCTACTTTTAAGAACTTTACAGTTTGTAAATATCCTGATGACGGAATAGTTGCATTTTGCTTGAGCACGGAGCATGACATAAGCCAGTTGGTCGCTATTCATTTCTGGGCAGGAAACAACGTTCGGTTAACCAGGATAACTCAGAATGTAAAAGTCCATTTCCAAATTACGAGGAAAAGCACGCAAATTTCTTTCCAAAAGCAATCAGGATCAATTGTCCCTCCCTTATATACGCCACCTTAGT
>NW_027627240.1:0-5378 GCF_034508935.2 Berghia stephanieae
TCCTTTTTTTATTATCAAACTATCTATCTAAACATCTATCTATCTATCTTCTACAAATTTTTTTAAATATTTTTATAAAAATTTTAATATTTTATGGTTTTTGTTTTTTTTAAATTTATTATTATCCTCCATCCACAATTATTATTTTTATTATTATTAAAAATACAAACTATCTAATCTTTTATCTATCACATTTTTCATATTCTTCATCTATCTTCTATTTTATCTTCACTTTTCTACACTAAATATCCTTTTTCAAAAAAATTTTTTTTTTTTTTAAAATAAAAACTATTTTTAATTTCTATCTTTCAATCTATCTACTACTATCTAAATACTTCTTTTATCAAAAATTTTACACTATTATTATTTTTTTTTTTTTTAATTTAATTAATTTTTTCCATCCCCTTATCTATTATCTATCTTCCTTTTTTTATCTATCTATCTATCATCTAACTATTATCTATCCTTTTATTAAATCTATCTACTATTTTCTATTTTTTACTATCTATTATTATTTTGTTTCCCATCCTATTTTTATCTATCTATGATCATCTATTATCTATCTATCTTTTTTTCCCATTATCTATCTATCTATTATCTATCTTCATCTATCTATCTTTAAATAGCCCTTTTTTCAAAAAAATTTAGCATATTATTTAGGTTTTTTTTTTTTAATTTTTTAAATTTTTCCAAATTTCTTTTTTTCTATCCATCCAAAAAAAAAACAAAAAAAAAAAAAAATTTTTCCATCCAAACTATCTAAATTTTATCATCTTTATCTATCTATTATCTATCTTTATTTCTTTTATCACTATCTATCAAAAGTTCTTTTTCTTTACCCCATTATTTACTTTTTTTTTTTTTCTTCTTTCCATCCATCTTTACTTATCTATCATTTTATCTATCCAAAAAAGTCCTTTTATCAAAAAGTTTTGCACTTTTATTTTGTTTTTGTTTTTATAATTTATCTATTTTCCATCCCTCTATCTATCTATTATCTATTATCTATTTTTTTTATAATATATATAATTATATTACTTTATTAAATTTTTAATTTTTCAATCTATTATTTATCTATTTTCTATCAACTATCTATCTATCTATCTATCATCTATTTTATCTATCTAAATAGTCCTTTTATAAAAAAGTTTAGCAATTATTCTGGTTTTTTTTTTATAATTTATTATTTTTTCCATCCCTTTTATCTAATTATCTAACTATTTTTATTTTCATCTATCTATCATCTATCCATCTAAATATTACTATCTATTATTTCTATCTACTAATCAAAAATTTTATATATATATATATATATATAGAAATATCCATCACTTTTCATTAATCTATCTTCACTCTATTTATTATCTATCTATTCTTTATCTATCTATCTATCTTTTCCTTTTTCTATTTATCCTTTTTAAAAAAAACCTTTTTTTCTTTTTTTTTTTTTATCTTCTATCCTATTTTCATCTATTCTTTATCTTCTTCTATCTATCTATCTATCTATCTAAATCTATTTTTTCTATCATTATCTTATCTTTTTTCTTTTATTTTATCTATCTATCTATTTTTTATCTATCTATCTAACACTTTTTCTATCTATTATTTTCTAAATTCCCTTTTATCAAAAAGTTTAGCCCTATTATTTCATGGTTTTTTGTTTTTATAATTTACATTTATCCACCCCCCTATTATTTTACATCTACTATTAATATATATATATAATATTATATAATTTTTTATAAATTATTTTTTTTATTATTATTTTAAACATCTTTTTTCTACTATCCCCCATCCCCATTTTATCTTCTTCTATCTATTATCTATTTTATCTATCTATCCCATCTACTAATAGCTCCCTTTTTTAAAAAAATTTTCCTTTATTTATGGGTTTTTTTTTTTTTAAATTTTTTTCTTTTATCCATCCCTCTTTTATTTATCTATCTTCTTCACTTCTATCTATTATTTTTTTTATCAAAAAAATTACCCACTTTTTTTTTTTTTTTTTTATAATTTATAATTTAAATTTATCCATCCTTTTTAATCTATCTTCTATCCCCAACTTTTTCTTTTTCTTTTTCCTTTTTTTCTATCAATTATTTTTAAAATTTTTTTATTTTTATTTTTTAATTTTTTATTTTTTAAATTTTATTTTTATTTTCATCTATCATTATTATCTATATCTATCTATCTATTATCTATACTAAACTATCATCTATCTATATCTATTAAATAGCTCCTTTATCAAAAAGTTTAGCACTATTATTTCATGGTTTTTGTTTTTATAATTTATCTATTTTATCCATCATACTATTTCTATCTATCTAATCTATCTATCTATCTATCTATCTATTATATTATTTTCTATAATTTTATTTTATATCATAAAAATTATATAGATAAAATAAACCATCACTATATCTATCTATCTATCTATCACTCTATTTATCTATCTATCTATCTATCTATCTATCTATCTATCTATCTATCTATCGATCTATCTATCTAAATAGCTTCTTTTATCAAAAAGTTGAGCACTATTATTTATGGCTTTTGTTTTTATAATTTATCTCTCTATCCATCCATCTCTCTATCCATCCTCATATCTATCTATCTATCTATTATCTATCTATCTATCTATCTATCTATATATTTATTTTATTATTATTATCTATTTTTCTAATCTATTTATCTATCTATCTACTATCTATCTATCTATCTTTCTATCTATCTAAACTATCTATCATCTATCTTTATCATCTATCTAAATAGCTCCTTTTATCAAAAAGTTTAGCACTATTTTTCAAAGGTTTTTGTTTTTTAATTTATCTATTTTTTCCATCCAAACTATCTATCTATCTATCTATCTATTTTTATATATATATATATAATATATATATTAATATAAAATAATCAATCTATTTATTTATCTATCTATCTATCTATCTATTTAATCTACTATCTATTTATCTATCATCTATCCCATCTATCTATCTTTCTATCTATCTTCTTCTATCTATCTAAATAGCTCCTTTTATCAAAAAGTTTAGCACTATTATTTCATGGTTTTTGTTTTTTAATTTATCTATTTATCCACCACTATCTATCTATCTTCTATTTTTCTATCTATCTATCTATCTATCTATCTATCTATCTATCTATCTATCTATCTATCTATTCTATCTATCTATCTATCTATCTATCTATATATAATATAATATTTATATATATAATATTTATAAAAGTAGATATCCATCACTATATTTATCTATCTATCTATCTATCTATCACTCTATTTATCTATCTATCTATCTATCTATCTATCTATCTATCGATCTATCTATCTAAATAGCTCATTTTATCAAAAAGTTAGCCCTTTTTATTTATGGCTTTTGTTTTTAAAAATTTATCTCTCTATCCTTTCCATCTCTCTATCCATTTTTATCTATCTATCTATCTATCTATCTATCTATCAAATCTATCTATCTATCAATAATAATAATGCTGAAAACTTATATGCGCTATAATCCGAGCACCAGACTCAAAGCGCTTATATTACAAATTTACTTTGGCTGAAACTACTCATTCACACACGCAAGCACACACACACAACACACATAACACACACACAACACAACACACAACACAAAACCAAAAACCTATCTTGCTTCTCATACCATTTTACTAAAAATCGAAACAAATATGTTTTAAGCGAACGTTTAAAAATAGACAAAGATTCTTTTTCACGAATGCTCGGCGGTAAGGCGTTCCAAATAGAGGGTCCGGAAATGAGAAAAGGATCTCATTCCAGCATTTTCCGAATTCGGGGGAAAAACTAGTTTTGTGGAATCACTGGCCGAACGTAAGGGGCGGGGTTTTGAATATCTTTCAATTATTTCTGAAAGGTAGAGGGGCAGAAACCTTCAAGACAAACGATACACTAAAACAAAGCTTTGAATTTAATTCTTTTCTCAACAGGCAGCCAATGCAGGTCATGAAGTAGAGGTCCCGGGAGGTCGCACCCACGCTTCATAAATACAGTTGGCAGCGCTGTTTTGGACAATCTGAAGACGTTTCAGATTGTATTGCCCAACGCCAAACAACAGAGCATTACAATAATCCAATTTCGATAGTACGAGGGACACAACCAGGTGCTTGGTCACATCCTCAGATATGAACCGTCTAATGGAAGCAATTTTTTTTAGTTGGAAAAGAGAGATCTAACCAAATTATTAACCTGATGCTCCATCGACAGTCCAGAGTCTAAAAATGTGCCAAGGTTTTTCACTTTGTCAACAATTTGAATAGAGGCATCCCCCCAACTTCAAATCTGTTTCACTTTTCCACTTCCTGTTCCCACATACAGCACCTCCGTCTTATCATCATTTAGTTTCAGTCTGTTCTCATTCAATCCATTTTTTAACACTTTGGATACAATTTTACTATTGGCTGATACTTCTTGTAAATTTCTCATAACTATCTATTCTATTTTATCTAATCTACTATCTATCTATCTATCTATCTATCTATTTTATCTAAACTATCTATCTATTTTATCTATCACTATATATCTATCTATCTATCTATCATCTATCTATCTATCTATCTATCTATCTATCTATCTATCTATCTAAACTAAACTATTATCTATCTATCTATCTATCTATCTATCTATCTATCTAAATAGCTCCTTTTATCAAAAAGTTGAGCACTATTATTTGATGGCTTTTGTTTTTATAATTTATCTCTCTATCCATCCATCTCTCTATCCATCTATCTATCTATCTAGCTATCTATCTATCTATTATCTATCTAAACTATCTATCTATCTATATATATATATTTCTATCTATCTATCTATCTATCTATCTATCTATTTATCTATCTATCTATCTATCTGTCTATCTAATCTATCTATCTATCTATCTATCTATCTATCTATCTATCTATCTATCTATCTAAATAGCTCCTTTTATCAAAAAAAATTTAGCACTATTATTTCATGGTTTTTGTTTTTATAATTTATCTATTTATCCTCCATCTATCTATCTATCTATCTATCTATCTAATCTATATATATATATATATATATATATAATATTATATATATATATTTTTATATATATATATATATATCAATCTATCTATTTATCTATCTATCTATCTATATCTATCTATCTATCTATCTATCTTCTATCTAAACCTATCTATCTATCTATCTATCTGTCTATCTATCTAAATAGCTCCTTTTTTTCAAAAAGTTTAGCACTATTTTTTCATGGTTTTTTTTTTATAATTTTATCTTTTATCCATCCATCTATCTATTATCTATCTATCTATCTATCTATTCTATCTATCTATCTATCTATCTAATCCAC
>NW_027627241.1:0-5378 GCF_034508935.2 Berghia stephanieae
AAATGCCCAAAAAAAATTTATTACACGAATCCATCTTACAGTAAATAACAAATTTTAAAAAACGGAAAATCACACTTGGCAAAATGGTTTTAGTAATTAATATTTTATGTGGCCCCTTCAGTATCAACCAAGGCCTTACTCGACGCCTTGTTGACATTATAAGACTGTAGACAGTTTCAGCAATTATCTTGGTTCAAACTTCGGTTACAAAAGTAAAAAGTTCACCATTGTCTCTTCTGGAATGGATATTTTAAAGACTGTAAATTTGAGACCCCACATTTGTTCCACAATTCGTTTCTGGCGACAGGCTGACCACTGAAGAGTCAACATCTTGTCCCTCAATAAGCACTGGTGGTGTAGGCTCTATGAGTTGGGAATTGTGGATGATCAAGATGTCAAATGTTATTGCCAGGTGGTTGATAAACAGAATGGAGTGTGGTTGCAAGACATTGAGCGTTTAGTCTCGTCTGACCATTTGTTCTTGAGTCCATTGTATTTGGCTGTGAGTCCATTGTTCTTAATTCATTGGTGCTTTTCGATCATCAACAGCCAAACAGCTGACGTCTTGCAGGCAAGTCTACCTCTAGAAGTTAACGTTTCATAGTATGTCTGTTGCATTCCCTATTTCCTGACATTGGCAATGTTGTTTTGAATGGGTCTTTTCCATCCATGTGAAGAATATCTTCATCATGTGACAATGATTTACGCATAGCCATCCTTGGCTCGGAACTTTAAACTGAACCATTCAAAAAATGCTCGTGTGTAATATTAGCCATCCTGTAAATATTATTTACACCATAACCAGCTTCCACATGTCCAAACAGCCTTGTCCATTCATAACAGTTCAGTTTGGCATTGTAACATGCAGGTGTTAAAAGTTCTTGACATAAAAATTTTAGAAGGATTTCTAGATCTCAATGTCAGAACATTGTAAATATCTCACAGAAAATGGATTTGATTTGTTATCAATAAAATCTTTAAAATAAATAAATCTTAAATGTGCAACTATTTGAACACGATGGAAAACTTGCTACAGTGAATGCATTATTATGTTGTTCAGTTCTACTTTTGCCAAATAGAATTATCAAGTGATTACTTCAAACCACCATTTTTCACTTTTGATGTATATATGAATATATTTGGTGCCATTGTAAGCAGAATTTAATTTTATTTAACTTGATATATGATTTCATTTCTTTAATACATATTCCTTGACATGGAGAGCATATCAAATTTGCAAGTTACGTTGATCACCACTGTATATATAATATATATATATATATTATATATATATATATATATATATATATATATATATATATATATATTTATATATATATATATATATTTTATATATATATATAATATATATATATATATATATATATATATATATATATATATTATAATATATATATATATATATATATACACATACATACATATGTGCTTGTGTATATATTATGCGTGTGAGAGAGAGAGAGAGAGAGAGAGAAAGAGAGGGTGGGGGTGTATGTACCTATGTATGCCTAGGTGGTGTGTCTGTGATTGCTTGTTTTGTATATGTGTTAAAAACTTTCACAAAAAATCATTTATAATTCTTCTATCCTCTCTGACACATTCAGCTTTAGTGATTCCTTGGACAAGCAGCTTTCAACGCATTGTCTATCAGCTTCCCTTGAAGTTAAAGGGAGATTCTCGCTTGCCCAAACCATTATTTACCTTAAAGTTTGTGGAATCTCTAGCTGCATTGAAATCTAAGTAAACTTGAATATAGGGTGAGCATTTGAACTGTCCTTTAAAAGCTTGAGTAACTTGCCTTTTTTAAACACGTTAACTGCTATATTTGGGGAAGACATGTATTTAAACAATTTGGCCAGTAAACTCGTCCTTCAAATATCATTGACTTAGATGATCCTCACCTTGGCAAAAGCTTTCAAACCTTGAAGTCGCAAGTCTTTAAATAGTTACAGAATTGAGAATTTTACAAAGATGAAGGTCGTTTAAATCTATGGATATTTAAAAGAGTTTTATGGCCAAATTTTTAAATACATGTTTTTTCCAGAGTACAACAATGAACTGTTAAGACAATTTATGTGGTCTTTGTTATGCTCAGAAGAAGTGTCGATAGCTAGTTAACTATGTATGTCCCTTGACAATAATTTATACAATAGGGGGATGGTCAATGAACTTCCTTTTGCATGCAAAATTGAAAATTATAAATTCTTCTTTAATTCAATATAATTGGGTGCAAAAGTTGTGTCAGTGCAATAAAACGCTTCTTTTCTTTCTTTTAATGGCCCCACTTTTACATGCAAAATGTTTGAATCACCAAAAGGCACATTCAATAGAGAATATCTTGTATTTATATCCATTCCCTGACTCAAGATATATAAATCAAGCCCTCGACCTGTTTTACACAATTATTATTTTAATTTACAACAAATTTTGAAAACAATTCAATAACCAGTATTCTATGATAATAATTTTGATACATTTTTCTTTACATTAAAAGTTGTGTAAAACTGTGAATGATACAATACAAGATATTATGGATTTTGTTTAAATTTTAAAATATTGTATTAGGCATTTAAAGGATAATTCCAATATCCAGCCTTTAATAAGATAAGATTATTTGGGTTTTAAAATATATGATTCAGTTCACAACCTATTGACTCCTTTCACCTTGCAATACATTTTTCCCCATCTTATTCTAGTATCATACTGGGAAACAAGACTCCGAAAATTTGAATCAAAATTTTAAAATAATCAAAACTGTGAATTAAATTTATTTTTATACAAAAGAAACCAACTCATTTTACTCAATAAATAAATAAATAGAAAATAAATCGAGAGATGCATAAATAAATAAATTAATCAATGTAATTTTTTTTCAATTGATTTTTATATAGCGCAATGTCCACTAAACGTGCTCAAAGCACTTTACAAAGGTTTAAATTTAAAAAATAAAGAATTTTTTTTTTGAAAATAGATAAAATTAACTCAAGCCTCATAATTTTAGTCATAAGCTCAATTTTCAGCTTCTTATTGCTGGAGACATTTGAGCCACATTTTTATCACACAACATCGATGGAAAAGAAAAAAGCTATTGAGGAGACATAGAATGATGTATAAGTATAAGTAATTAAGTGTGGATTAAGTCTGAAAGCAGGACAAAACTTGAGATTTAATTCTAAATAACTAAATGAGACCTTTGGTCTAAAAATCATTTTGTATTGGGGTTGACTGGGTGTCAAAAAATAATATTAAAGATAAAATGACATAAAACGAGTTTTAAGATTTACTATTTTAATAACTATGTATATACATATATATATATATATATTAATATATATATATATATATATATAATATATATATATATATATATATATATATAATATATAATATTATATATATTGCCATCTATAAATAATATAAACTTAACCAATATGTCATATTTCTTATCATGAATTTATTTTTAAAAACATCTGAATCACAATCTGGACAGAATTAAGTTACCAATTCTGATTGAGGATTAATGTTGAAATCTTGTTTTTGGGACTGGTGGGTCCTGGTTCGAGTCCCGCTTTTAGTGGCGTAAATTGCGTCCTTAGAAAAGGTTCTTTACCCATCTCCTCATCTACTCGGATGTAAAATTCAAACCTATCTGTAATAGTATTATCTCGGGTCAAAAATATTGAAAATCACCTAACAACAGCTCGTGTCCCCATCCTACACTTAAGCATTGTTTTGGGATAAACCCCCCCTGAAAGCGTTTTGAGCATGTCTAGGGGATATTTGCTTTTTGGGTTTTTAATACTGCCTCGGCCCTAAAATAAATTTCGCCAAGGTTTTTACAAATAACACAGATTTAGTTATCTTTTTCATGCAAAGCAGGAGAATGACACTCCAACTCTGTAAAAATAAACCATTGCTTGAGGTCATATTAGCAGAGACACGCCATTACCATACCATTTTTACACCTGATACGGGGAGAGAATGTGAGTACAGAGCTCGTTTTCCCAAGTCAAACAGGGCAAAGGTTGATGTCATACCACAAAACCACAAATCCAACAGTAACTCAGTAGCTGGTCCACAGATCTTCAGAATGCACTTTCAAATGACTATTGTCCAATCCAAAGGCAACGGCAATTGTTAGAGTCTGTTTAGCTTATATAAATCAGGATAAGTTCTGATTCCATGTTTTGAAATAAAGCAAACCATGCGGCAATACAGCATTATATTTGGGGGATTTTAAATAATAAAAATCTAATTTATTGCCAAAAATAAAAACATTGGTGATGTTTTTATCTTTTCTTTTTTGGACAGGTATATAAATTATTCAAAATAGCAGGTATTCTTGTTCTACAAACGAGGCAGGAAAGGCTAAGCTATCTGATTTGAGAAACACAAAACACGCATTGACTATAAAAATGTAACTGACCGAACCATTTTAACCATTACAGATCTATATTTGGAATCTAGATAATTCTTTTGGGATATTTACCTAACTCTTTTAAGCTTTCTGATGGTTTAAGTTATTTGTCTGTTCAACTTGGTGCTGGAAGTGTTTTTTTTAATGGGGCCTTCCCTTGTTTCATCATTTTTCTCTCTAATTTAGTGTTTTTATCAATTGAAGAAACCAAACATTTTAATCATACAGCTATTGCTCCCACGTTTTGTCATTCCCAATCAACAATACAAATTGACTGCTCTTGTTTTTTAGTTTTTTAAATCTATAGAGCTACATTGTTTGGGGCTTAGCTCCATTATAATAAATCAAAAACATTGCATTTCTTATTTCTGAGATTCAAATGTTAAATTTATTTTAACACCTACACCCTGATTTAATACTTATTTAGCAATGGTCCCAAATGAAGCATTAACGTTAAGGATGTGCTTTATATTTTTATTTCTACAGATCCCTAAGGGGGAAAGCCACACAGGGTAACAAGTTACTATTCATAAGCTTTTCAACAGAAAATACCATTCATCTCAGTCACGGTTAGTGTCTTAATCACACAGTGATATGCAGTGGGAAAAAAAAAAAGCAGAAAGAATATAAAAAAAAAAAAAAAATCCATTGAATTCGAATGCCTTGAGCTAATTTCAAGTTTTCAAATTCAATAATTATTCTTTATTATCTTTCTGGCCAAGACAGAATACCAGATTTTTTTGCAAAAATAAAAAAAATGCCAATACGTCCCTAGAGCAATATCGAATTTTTCCAGACACACTGTTTCTGCTTAAAATTGCCCATAAATCTTCATTATCTTTCTTAAACCATAATTCACTGACTTGCAAATTTGGGAAAAAAATATGGGAAAATTTAATGAAATTAGAGTTAATTCCTTAGACAAAAAATTAAACCCCCC
>NW_027627242.1:0-5376 GCF_034508935.2 Berghia stephanieae
TTTTCCCCCTTATGGGAAGGTAGAAGCTTTTACCCTTTTTTAAAATATTACCAAATTTTTTCCCAAAAAAAAACAAAAAAAAAAAAAAAATTTTAAACCTGATTTTGGGGGAACCCTAAAAAAATTTTTTCTTTTCTTTTTTTTAATCCTATTTTTTTCTGCCCTTTTTTAAAATTTCTTTTTAGTTTATTCTTCTCTCTCCTTTCCTTAAATGTTCCAATGGGTGTCATATATGACTTTGATTTGTTTGAGATTTGTTGAACGAATTTTATGCTTTTTTTAGATTGATTCTATTTACTATTTCGGGACCCCTTTGCCTTACCGCTTTACTCGAGTGTTGGTCTAACATAAACTTTAATAGCATTTCTCTTTTATGGTTACTTTGTAGCCGAAGAGGTTTCTGCTCAAGAATCCCAGGGTGGAGTTTGCCTTCCTGTGTATGTTTGCAATGTGGGTTTTTCCCAGGTCAGGCGATTGTTTATCGTTTTTACTCCGAGATATTTTGCTTTGGTGACGTCTTCAAGTGTGTTTGTTGTGTATTGTGTATTATCTTTCTTTTGTTGGTATTTTTCTGGAACCAAGGCCCGATGAAGAATTTCTGAATCTTTCTTTGCCTTATTGGTCTGTACAAAAGGCTGTCATCCGGAAATAGTCTCAGTTGAGTTTCTAGCGACAACTTTCAGGCAAATCATTGATGTAGATAAGGAACAAGAGGGGACCTAGTACGGTACCTAGGGCCCATCCCTGTAGTACTGGAGCTGAGTCTGACATTGCTCTTTCAGTTTTTTACGATTAGTGAGAAAATCCATTATCCAGTCTGTGTGTTATTCATGATTCCATACCTCCACATTTTAAATTTAGCCAAATCTGTTTGGAGTTGTTTTATTCATGTTTTCTTTTAGGTTGTTGTAAGTTGTTATTCGTTGTCTTTCACAAAAGCGCTCTTTTTTTGGGGCCATGTTATATATAAAACATTCAAGTATAGAACAAGCCAAGAGAGAGAGAGGAGAGAGGAGAAAAGAGAGAGGAGAGAGGGGAGAGAGAGAGAGAGGGGAGAGAGAGAGGGAGAGAGAGAGAGGAGGGGGGGGGGGGTCCATAAATTGCCAGAAATTTAAACAAGATGTATAGCAAAGAATGCTGTTAATGAGGTTGCAAACCCCGTCGTATGTTAACCAATCAGTTCAGAGACAGACTCCCAGCCGGCCCTACCAGGCTAACCTCAGGAAAGGAACATTTTAGCCTTCAATAAGAATAAGACAACATAATTGGTTTTCTTGAAAAACACTGCCATGGAAAAAGCTGACAACGAGGTATTGGCTTATCTTGCGCCGTTAAAATAATTCAAAAAGATCAGGAAAAAACTAGAAAAGGCTGCTGTTGAATTCTGTCAAGCCTACCAGGAAAAATGTGTTCCACAGAAAATTTCTAATAAATATGATTTTGTTGGATCCTAACATCTAAAAATGTTATATTTCATCACCAAGAAAGTCTTTCATTTTCGAAATGAATAGTTACCAACATCACCATAATCACTACCACTATCACCACCACCACCTCACATCACCATTTCTATCTCCATCATATCAATCTCTCATCATCATCATCATCATCACATCATCACATTTCATCATCATCGTCATTATCATCGTCATCATCATCATCATCATTTCTCATCATCATCATCATCATCACACATCTCATCATCATCATCATCTCTCATCAACATCATCGTTATCTCCCCGCACGGCGATCCCATCACCTCATCATATCCCCCCACCATTAAAATACTTTTTTTCCCCATAATGCCTCATATCATATCATCATCATCATCATCCATCATCTCACCCCTCATCATCATCATCACATATCAATCATCCCACTACCACCCCCACCACCAAACATCATCATAAAAATCATCATATCATCCCAAAGATCACCACCCCACCACCTCACAAATCATCACCCCATCAACTTTTTCACAAAATCCCCTCATCATCATCATCATCATCTTTATCTCATCATCATCTATCATCATCTTCATCAATCCCCAAAACTCATCCCACCTTATCTTCCCCGTTGAGGGACTAACACCCACAAGTAAAATAATTACCAGCACCTTTCCCCTCCTCCCCCCACCCCCCTTCCAGTCCTCATAAAAAAGCTATACTACCGGCCCCTACGGTTCCCATATCACATAAAATCACATTTTTAACAATGATAATTATTTAAGCCAAAATAATAAACCGCTTACACGGGCTAAAAACAATAATAATTTAAAGCGTTCAAATCGTCAACAAAATTTTCCCATGGATTACGTCCTTTGTTTTTAAAATATAGCTCATATAGGCGGATTTTCATCTCCCTATTTTTACACTGTTAGAGGAATTTCTCAATGTGGTTCTATATCAACATCGATTTAATATTTGGTCTCAAGTTACTTGTACCAAATTTGGTCTTTCACACTAATTTGCACAATTTTCCCCTAATTCCCTAGCAAACCGGTGATGAGGGATTCTTTGGCCGCGCCCACTGTTATGCATTCAAAAGTGGTTTGCTAAATACCTTCGTTTCTAATAAAAATCTATACCAAGTGAAAACCCTAACATGGAATTTGATAATGGTTAATAGACAACACTCGAAGACACGTTTTTTTTTATCATTTAAAAAAAAAATTCACCAAATGCGAATCTGCACTTCGCTGAAACAAGACTTTAAAACTTTATAAACTGTCAACAATCGAATCGCTCTGTAATAACGAAACTTAGTAATGGGCAGTATTCAACATTTGCAAATATTTGGTATTCAAACCAGAAGTCGACGAAATTCGATACCTTAATCTTGACGTCATTTAATTAATTATTAAGCTTGACAGCAGAAATTGAAAAAAAATTATATGTAATATTAATTAATAATTAATTTTAATTAATTAATTAATTTTAAAAAATTTAAATTTAAAATTTATTTATTTATTTATTTATTTATTTATTATTATTATTTTTATTATTATTATTATTATTATTATTATTATTATTATTATTATTATTATTAATTATTATTATTATTATTATTAATTATTATTATTATTATTATTATTTTTAATTAATAATAAAAATAATAATAATAATAATAATAATAATAATAATAATAAATAATAATAATAAAAATAATAATAATAAAAATAATAATAATAATAGTATAATAAAATAAATAAAATAAAAATAATAATAATAATAATTAATAATAATAAATTAATATAATATAAAAATAATAATAAAAATAATAATAAATAAAAGAATAATAATATAATACTAAATAATAATAATATAATAATAAAAATAATAATAAATAATAATAATGCTGATAATGATGATGAAGATGATGGGATGTGATAATAAAATAATAATGATAATAATAGTAAATAATAATAATATAAAAATAAAAATATAATATAATAATAATTATAATAATAAAATAAAATATTAAAAAATAAAATAATAGCACCCATAACATGTGGTATAGGGCAAAACTAGATAAGATCCTTTAATTTGCCCTTAATATTAATTAGTAATGCCTAAATCATTGATTAAATATTACAAAACAATAATAATATAAAATAATAATCTGATAAGATGATGTGTTTGATGGAGATGATGATATATAATAATGATAATAATAGAAATAAGATCATAATAGTAAAAATAATTAATAATAATAATAATAATAATAAAAAATAATAATAAAATAATAATAATAATAATAATTAATACTAATACTCATAAAATAATCAATAAAAATAAAAATATGTTACCTTTATCAAATCATAAAGTTTTAAATATCAATGGTTGAATGTGATTTTGGAACGTATGATAAACTTTTGTTTCTTTTGCTTGGGGAGAGGGGTGCTTTGTTTTGTTTCATCTCTGTTATTGTTTTATTATTATTATTTTTTGCTTTGTTGTTTGGGTTTTTTATTTTTTAGTATTATGCTTTATAAAAGTTAGAATCTTAATCATAGTAATCGTAGTTATTAGATTGAGCTCTATTGGGTTTTTTTTTTTGTCATTCATGATTATGGGGTAATTCTCACTAAACTGTATTGACCAGACTATAAACGTTTTAATGTTACACAAAGTTTTGTGTGTTGGCCCCGTTATAGATAGAATGCGCTTGGCCAAGGAGTTCACAACATTGCCATCCGGAAGTATAACTGACTAACACACAAACTCCGTGTAACCATGAATTTTTATAGTCTGGTTAATACCTTTTTAGTGAGAACAACTCACAAACGCGGATGGCAAAAACAATAACAAAGGCCGGGAAGTGACGCCCATCTTCGAACTATCATATTTCCTGATGGCAATGTTGTGGGTTTTCTTGACCAAGACCCAAAACTATCTTATAGATAACTATTCATAATCTGGTGGTCTCCAGTAAGGTATCCGAAGGAGAAAAAAAAAGTTTCAGTCGGCAATACTCAAATCGACATCAATTTAGCACCCATCATTTGAAGAAAAAGTGGATGAAAGGTAAAAATCAGAAGAAAAAAAGCTATGAAACGGTGCCAGTGCCAACAATTCGGAGAAGAAAAAAAAAACGAAATGCTTAATTCATATATTTTTCACAAGAATCAGTGATGATAATCTTCCGCGGATCCGCGGAATTCCGGGATTTTGTGATTTTCTTTGAAATGAAATGTTCCCTGTTTTTGACTTCACTCTATGCTATTGAAATAATTGCTATGAACATGAACTGCACTTTTAAGCTCCACGGTAGATGGATGAAAAATCACCATCATGTCTTGTTCATATTTTGACACCTGTGCTCAGTTGCATAAAATTTTGGTGGAAATCGCATTTTTATGACGTCAACCTAGACAAGGTGGCACCAAGTGCGAAAGTGTTTGTGTAAGTGACACAAGGCCAGTGGTGTTTTTTGGATTAATTATTAATAATAGATGCTGGGTAGGATTTGGAGAAATAATAATAGGAAATGTTTTGTGTGTTTGTGTGTCCCCTCTCTCTCTCTCTCTCTCTCTTCTCTCTCCCCTCTCTCTCTCTCTCTCCCCTCTCTCTCTTCTCTTCTCTCTCTCTCTCTTTCTGTCTCTCTCTATCTCTCTCTCCCCCTCTCACTCCCCCCCCCCCCTCTCTCTTTTTTTTTATTTTTCCGTCTCTCTCCCTTACCCATATTTCTCTCTCAACCACTCTTCTATCTTCATTTTATGTTTTGGGGAAATGTCAATTGCCAAGGAGTCAGTCCTTGAGTTGACGGGTTTATCAACTGCCAAGGAGTTCAAATTGGAACTTCAGCTGATGCAGTGATTTTAGTCGAGCCTTGATTTGCACGCATACTAATCTCGAATCCTGTCCTTTTCCCCTC
>NW_027627243.1:0-5346 GCF_034508935.2 Berghia stephanieae
GCCAGTCCTTTGGATTTCAGTGTCAGGCTAGAACATAACGATGGCTACAGTTAAACACGTTTCAATTTATCATTACGTGTAAAATTACAGGTCTAAAGGCGTCATTTCTCTCATGTTACACGTTTCTGTTGTTCCAGGGACCCATTGTAAAGCGCTTTGAGCAAGTTTAGTGGATATTGCTCTATATAAAAGCTCGTTTTATTTTATATAGTATAATTGTGAGTTTGGGTGTGCTGATTCGATGTGTTCAGGAAATTGTGTCCACTAACCAATCGTTCTTTCATCTCGCATTACAACACAGAACGTCTGGGACATTTCTGAGGACAACGTAAGTTATCGATAGTTTAAGTTTAAGAAAATATCATTTTAATCGATTGTTTTAGAATCTGGTAACAGATAACAGTATCGTGTAAATATTTGTTAAAATAGAAAGTAGATGAAAAAACAACAACTTGAGCTTTTAAATAGCGCGATATCCACTAAACGTGATAAACACACTTTGCAAGAGGCCCCAAGCCAACAGCAAAATGATGCAACCTTGAGGACGATACACCCTTCTCTCTCTCTCTCTCTCTCTCTCTCTCTCTCTCTCTCTCTCTCTTCTTTTCTCTTCTATTGTCATCGCTCTCTCTCACTATCTATCTATCTATCTCTCTCCGAGTGTGCGCGGAGAGAGAGAGAGAGAGAGCGTTAGTTTAATCTGAAATATGTTTTAGGAGTTTTATGGCGATTGCATCACTTTTAGTTCATTTCAGCGCCAGTAAAAAAAAGGAGATATGGGGTAGTAAAAAATAAACAAATCAAATAGACCTAGATTTAATATCAAAAGCAATCGAGAAAAAGTAGGACGAAATAGACTGGTTTAAATTGGGGTCAGAAGTGGATTTCAAGCGAACACTATCATTGCACTTATATCGAGATCAACTTAAAGTCTCATCCAGACACAGGCACATGGTTCAGCTCTAAGGAACTCACTCAAATGTTTACAAAATACATGCAAGACACGACACAACAGAGAGAACGAAATAAACGTCACTCAACTCTATGTTGTTATTTTTAGATAGGCTGTTAGTGATAAGTTCTCATTCTTCTTCTTCTTCTTCTTCTTCTTCTCTTCTTTCTTCTTCTTCTTCTTCTTCTTCTTCTCTTCTTCTTCTTCTTCTTCTTCTTCTTCTTCTTCTTCTTCTTCTTCTTCTTCTTCTTTCTCTTCTTCACTCTTCTTCTTCTTCTTCTTCTTCTTCTTCTTCTTCTTCTCTTCTTTCTTCTTCTTCTTCTTCTTCTTCTTCTTCTTCTTCTTCTTCTTCTCTTCTTCTTTCTTCTTCTTCTTCTTCTTCTTCTTCTTCTTCTTATTATTATTATTTATTATTATTATTATTATTATTATTATTATCATTATTATCATTATTATCATTATTATTATTATTATTATTATTATTATTATTATTATTATTATTATATTATATTATTATATTATTATTATTATTATTATTATTATTATTATTATTATTATTACCATCGTCATCCTCATCATCATCATCATCATTCTCATCATCATCATCATCATCATCATCATCATTATTATTATTATTATTATTATTATTATTATTATTATTATTATTATTATTATTATTATTATTATTATTATTATCATTATTATTACTCTTGTTATTATTATCATTCTTAGTAATAATATCATCATCGTTATTTTCATTATATCATTACTATCACTACTGGTGTGACTATTAATCCGATTTTTAATAAGTGGCGCTCATTTTTCTTCTTTTTATCAGCTGTCCATCAATGCACAGCTGCAAAAGTTTGTATGAACCTCTGAATCAATTTGTCTTCATCAAAAAAATATTTTTACACTAATTGTAAAACAATAGGAAATGAGTTCGCTCATAACAGCTATATTAAAATCGATAACTGGTAAAGATCGTAACTTATAAATTATATACAGTATCATAATTATGACTTTTCCTCTTATCCATTTTGAAGGAATTCGTTAAAGTTCGGTTAATTGAAACTTAAACGATATACATTCAGTTTGTGATTAGGAAGTGACGTCACGACTGTTAAAGGCTATTGACAACATGAATACAACTACTGCCTCATGATCATTACAATCCCATTTAAAGAACAGCCCCCACACCGTCATCTTCACTATAACCACTACGACAACCAACCCCGTCATAACAACATCAACAACACGACTAAAACTACACAAGACGTCTTCATCGATAAAGTCATCAATGCGTGTTTATCGTAGTGAGATTATTTGATGGTATGCGTTGGAGACATCGTCTACTAATATAGTACTATAAGAAGTCGCTGGTTGGAGAGGTTAATTATTGAGAATGAAGTTCCTCCTCTCAACTACACCAAAAGTTCATATTTTGTAGGAAAGGGATGGATATCTGATTTTGCTATTGGATTTATAATCCTCTTGTAGTCGCCACATACTCTCACTTGTCCAGATGATTTGGGTACTAGTACCACAGTTGAAGCCAATTCCGAAAAATTCACTTTTTAACGACATGATGTTTTTCGAGTCTTCTCAATTTTCATTCAATTTCTTCCCTCAACGAAAATGGCGTAGATTGAGCCTTGGGGTTTGGTTCAGCTGAGTCACGAATGTCTATTGAAGCTTTGTACCATATTAAACAAACTCGTTTATCTGATAATACATTTTCAAGTTTATGCAGAATCGGATGGATTGGATCTGATAGTGAAAATAACCCTGTCCAGTTGAGCTTGACATACACAACCAATATCTTCCCAAAAGTGGTTGTCAGAAGTATCCACAACATTTTAAGGCAATTTAGTAAATTCCTGATCTTCATATCCAACTTCTGATTTGGTCTCTCCCAGGACCATAATATGCTGTCATGAATACAACTTTATTATTCTGTTAGAATGTTGTAAATCATTAACACTGCCAATCCTATTACCATAAGTTTATTTTTATCTATCACTGTAAGACTTGCCCCTGTATCAGTTTGGAATCTGATGGGTTTTCCCCTAATTTGAAGAGTTTCACAGATAGTTTTTCTAGGATCCGGAGGTTGTGAAATAGTGAAGAGGTCATAGTCACAAGATATTTCTGTCTCAAGTGTAGACTGCTCATCAACATTGTGTTATTTGAACGCTTTCTTTTTCTGAAAGAATGGGACTGTATGTTGACATTAGGTTTGGTAGCAGAATTAGACCTTGATCTGCAGAGTTTTTTAAATATATCCCTTTCCTCCCGCAGTTATGACATGTTGCATCCTGACATGTACAATGGTCTCGGTGATGGTTACCTCAACAATAGCTCCTACTGTGGCACCTAGGTCCCATTTCCTCCTTTAGATTCAATAGCTGTTTGTGCTTACCTAATTGCTTTTTCGATCAATCAATCTATCCATCCACCTATACATCAATCAATTACTCAATTTATCCATTCTTTCATCCCTCCATCAACCAACCCATCCATATATCCGCCCAGCTATCATCTCTATCGATTTATCCTCCCAACCATCCATCCATCTATCTATTCATCCCATCCATCCATCTATCCATCTATCTATTTAATCCATCCATCTATTTATCCCATCTATCTATCCATCCATCCATTTATTTATTTCATCCATCCATCCATCAATCTATTTATCTCATCCATCCAACCATCCAACTATTTCCCATCCAATCATCCATCTGTCCACCTATTTAGAGACTATTTATTCACATGAGACCGGTTTCACAAAGTTAATCAAAATATAAAATAAACAGAGAGCAAAACATTCTAAATGTGCTGTTTACTTACGGCAATAAAAACGTTTAAAATAGCGACCGAAAACAATCGAAGAACCATTAACATTTTTAACCTGAAATAAATTTAGAGAGAAAATGTTCATTATGTGGTTAACGATTAGACATTCGTTGAAAACATTACATAAATAGGGGTTGGGAGTTTTAGGGTCTATCAATTTTTTCGAAGAAATAGTTTACCGACCATAATAATAATATTTTTTAAAACAACTGATGTGTGTGACGCGCGCGCGCGTGTGTGTGTGTAAGCGTGTGCGTGTGTGTTTGCAATCAGTGTTGACCGACGGCTGTTACCTCTAATGATTTATCTCCGTACATAATGTATTTGTGCGTGTTGGGGTTTGTATGTGTGTGCGTGTGGGTATGTGTGTGTGTGTGTGTGTGTGTGTGTGTTTATGTATGTATGTTGGTGTATGTGCATGTACATCCATGACGGCTTAGCAAGCCGACTGTTACAAATGATGTCGTATCCCAGGACTTCAAGTCAATTCCGTTCAACTTCTACAATATTGTATCAAGCATTTGCTACCTTCAGGACTTAATGAACAAGAATAGAGTTGAATATTTTACAAATAAATAACTCCTTTTATCTTAAAGTGGACCATTATTATTTGAGGTTTTTGGTTTATATATATATTATATATATATATATATATATATATATATATATATATATATATATATATATATATGTGTGTGTGTGTGTGTGTGTATATATATGATTGACACAAAACAGGGTTGGTTAAAACAACTGATATAACCTGATCCCATTGCTATTTTTATTGTTTGAGCCATAGTCACTGCGCTCAAATACCCCCCCCCCCCAGCTAAAAACATACATACACACATACATACATACATACATACATACATACATACATACATACATACATACATACATACATACATACATACATACATACATACATACATACATACATACATACATACATACATCATACATCATACATACATACATACATACATACATACATACATACATACATATACATACATACATACATACATACATACATACATACATACATACATACATACATACATACATACATACATACATACATACATACATTCTCTCTCTCTCTCTCTCTCTCTCTCTCTCTCTCTCTCTCTCTCTCTCTCTCTCTCTCTCTCTCTCTCGCTCCTTTTTTTAAAATTATGACGGCTATTGCGCATTCTATTAATTGGCTTCGTAAGTAAACGCATTTCTCTCCAGCTCAGATATCATCAATTCGGTGAATAAGGTAAATGAACATTTTTTTTTCTTTCATTTTTTCCAATTTTTATTTGTAATGTCATTCTGTTTCTTGCAATGTACAACGACTTCCCTCTGTCCATTGTTGTAATGTCTGGTTTTTAAATCTCACATTGCATTGGTTAAATATTGAATCAACGTGCACGTATTTGCAGGTGTGATTACCGATGGCGATAATGGTTTTGATTTAACATTGTTGTAATAGACAATATCGTGTCTTGGTGTGGGAGTATTTCCATAAAAACAACGAGTCCACAACA
>NW_027627244.1:0-19526 GCF_034508935.2 Berghia stephanieae
CAGGTGGACATCGTCTTCCACTGTCCAGTAACTAAACTGGCAGGTGGACATCGTCTTCCACTGTCCAGTAACTAAACTGGCAGGTGGACATCGTCTTCCACTGTCCAGTAACTAAACTGGCAGGTGGACATCGTCTTCCACTGTCCAGTAACTAAACTGGCAGTGGACATTGTCTTCCACTGTCCAGTAACTAAACTGGCAGGTGGACATCGTCTTCCACTGTCCAGTAACTAAACTGGCAGGTGGACATCGTCTTCCACTGTCCAGTAACTAAACTGGCAGGTGGACATCGTCTTCCACTGTCCAGTAACTAAACTGGCAGGTGGACATCGTCTTCCACTGTCCAGTAACTAAACTGGCAGGTGGACATCGTCTTCCACTGTCCAGTAACTAAACTGGCAGGTGGACATCGTCTTCCACTGTCCAGTAACTAAACTGGCAGGTGGACATCGTCTTCCACTGTCCAGTAACTAAACTGGCAGGTGGACATCGTCTTCCACTGTCCAGTAACTAAACTGGCAGGTGGACATCGTCTTCCACTGTCCAGTAACTAAACTGGCAGGTGGACATCGTCTCCATTCCTAACTAACCATGACATCGTTCCAGTAAACTAAACTGGCAGGTGGACATCGTCTTCCACTGTCCAGTAACTAAACTGGCAGGTGGACATCGTCTTCCACTGTCCAGTAACTAAACTGGCAGGGACATCGTCTTCCACTGTCCAGTAACTAAACTGGCAGATGGACATCGTCTTCCACTGTCCAGTAACTAAACTGGCAGGTGGACATCGTCTTCCACTGTCCAGTAACTAAACTGGCAGGTGGACATCGTCTTCCACTGTCCAGTAACTAAACTGGCAGGTGGACATCGTCTTCCACTGTCCAGTAACTAAACTGGCAGGTGGACATCGTCTTCCACTGTCCAGTAACTAAACTGGCAGGTGGACATCGTCTTCCACTGTCCAGTAACTAAACTGGCAGGTGGACATCGTCTTCCACTGTCCAGTAACTAAACTGGCAGGTGGACATCGTCTTCCACTGTCCAGTAACTAAACTGGCAGGTGGACATCGTCTTCCATGTCCAGTAACTAAACTGGCAGGTGGACATCGTCTTCCACTGTCCAGTAACTAAACTGGCAGGTGGACATCGTCTTCCACTGTCCAGTAACTAAACCTGGCAGGTGGACATCGTCTTCCACTGTCCAGTAACTAAACTGGCAGGTGGACATCGTCTTCCACTGTCCAGTAACTAAACTGGCAGGTGGACATCGTCTTCCACTGTCCAGTAACTAAACTGGCAGGTGGACATCGTCTTCCACTGTCCAGTAACTAAACTGGCAGGTGGACATCGTCTTCCACTGTCCAGTAACTAAACTGGCAGGTGGACATCGTCTTCCACTGTCCAGTAACTAAACTGGCAGGTGGACATCGTCTTCCACTGTCCAGTAACTAAACTGGCAGGTGGACATCGTCTTCCACTGTCCAGTAACTAAACTGGCAGGTGGACATCGTCTTCCACTGTCCAGTAACTAAACTGGCAGGTGGACATCGTCTTCCACTGTCCAGTAACTAAACTGGCAGGTGGACATCGTCTTCCACTGTCCAGTAACTAAACTGGCAGGTGGACATCGTCTTCCTCTGTCCAGTAACTAAACTGGCAGGTGGACATCGTCTTCCTCTGTCCAGTAACTAAACTGGCAGGTGGACATCGTCTTCCACTGTCCAGTAACTAAACTGGCAGGTGGACATCGTCTTCCACTGTCCAGTAACTAAACTGGCAGGTGGACATCGTCTTCCACTGTCCAGTAACTAAACTGGCAGGTGGACATCGTCTTCCTCTGTCCAGTAACTAAACTGGCAGGTGGACATCGTCTTCCACTGTCCAGTAACTAAACTGGCAGGTGGACATCGTCTTCCACTGTCCAGTAACTAAACTGGCAGGTGGACATCGTCTTCCACTGTCCAGTAACTAAACTGGCAGGTGGACATCGTCTTCCACTGTCCAGTAACTAAACTGGCAGGTGGACATCGTCTTCCACTGTCCAGTAACTAAACTGGCAGGTGGACATCGTCTTCCACTGTCCAGTAACTAAACTGGCAGGTGGACATCGTCTTCCACTGTCCAGTAACTAAACTGGCAGGTGGACATCGTCTTCCACTGTCCAGTAACTAAACTGGCAGGTGGACATCGTCTTCCACTGTCCAGTAACTAAACTGGCAGGTGGACATCGTCTTCCACTGTCCAGTAACTAAACTGGCAGGTGGACATCGTCTTCCACTGTCCAGTAACTAAACTGGCAGGTGGACATCGTCTTCCTCTGTCCAGTAACTAAACTGGCAGGTGGACATCGTCTTCCACTGTCCAGTAACTAAACTGGCAGGTGGACATCGTCTTCCACTGTCCAGTAACTAAACTGGCAGGTGGACATCGTCTTCCACTGTCCAGTAACTAAACTGGCAGGTGGACATCGTCTTCCACTGTCCAGTAACTAAACTGGCAGGTGGACATCGTCTTCCTCTGTCCAGTAACTAAACTGGCAGTGACACGTCTCCCTGTCCAGTAACTAAACTGCAGGTGGACATCGTCTTCCACTGTCCAGTAACTAAACTGGCAGGTGGACATCGTCTTCCACTGTCCAGTAACTAAACTGGCAGGTGGACATCGTCTTCCACTGTCCTGTAACTAAACTGGCAGGTGGACATCGTCTTCCAGCAGTGGACAGGAAACAGTTCTAAGGGCGGAGGAAGACTTTCGAAGCTGGGTTGACGAAATGAATTTGGAGGTGTAGCCATGCGCTACTACCACTATTAAAGAGAATGATTCAAATCTGTTAAACTAACAAAAACTATGAGATAGTGGCGAGTTTTTAAAGTTTTATTAAAGAGAATGATTTAAATCTGTAAAACTGACTGGACATGTCTACAAAACGGATTCGAGTGCCATTCACAAGATAGCCCTGAGATGGACCCTCCAGTGAATGAGAAGAAGGGGCCACCCGCTGGAGACCTGGAGGAGGAGCATAGAGAGAGAGAGACATGAAAGCTAGTAGATCGTCTTGGGGACAGATGACAAAATGGCCTCCAACTGAGAAAGATGACCCCCCCCCAGTTTTGTGTGCTGACCAAGAGGATAAGTAAGGAAGTAAACTGACAGAAACGAGAATTTCACATTTAACGACCAAATCGTTTAACTTTTCAATCCCTTTTTCTTTCTGATTTACCCAGACATAACACCGTGTGGAAGTTATAGGTGACATATGTTGTGAAACGGATTTCCCAGGATATTGAAGGTTGTGGTTTGGGGACGAAAACATCTTGTATTGTGTGGAGTGGAGGTCAGAGTGACCTGGACCTAAAACCGTTTGAATATCTTATTATGAAATGAGATCTGCCAAAATCTATGGCTGTGTTTTGGAGACGATGTACGAGCTAATAATAACGATAATAATATCACGCCCAGTTTGGAGGGCATGGACACCCAGACGTCGCTCTAACTTCCTGGTTTCTACACGTCTCCACTTATCATTGGCCAGCACCACAGATTTTCGACCAATGGGAGCGAGAGAGACAGGCATTTTAGCTTATTATGTCTTGGGGCAATTGGAGTTAGGGTTGAATTCATTGACTTGTTCGTGGAAACAGGATCGTTGTAACTAAGCCCTGTGTTTATTTTTAATGTCAACAATTTAGAATCAAATCGTCTGTACCTCGATATATGTTTGTTTGTTATGAGTTACGGTTCTTGAATCAAGTTCTAAAAGCCAAACAGGCAGGGCTATGTTAGACTTGCATACGGGTGATTAAGTCGGGGTGAATTCTAGATTCTCAGACGTGAGAAACGTGTAACAACCATTATTCTTGCATGTCACCCACTGTATAAGACACACGTTGTGATAAAAGGCACTTAATACTTCTCCTCTTTCTCTTCCTATTCATCTTCCACCTTCTCCTTCTTCTCCTTCACCTACTACTACACCACTCCTCACTCCTCCTCCTCTCATCCTTCTTCTTCTCTCCTCCTCCTCCTCCTTCTTCCTTCTCCTCCTCCTCCTCCTCCTCCTCTCCTTCTTCTCCTTCTCTCCTTTCTTTCCTCCTCCTCCTCCTCCTTCTTTTCTTCCTCTTCCTCTCCTCCTCCTTCCTTCCTTCTCTTCTTCTTCTTCTTCCTATCCTCTCTTCTTCTTCCTCCTCCTCTCCTCCTCTTCTTCTTCTCCTCCTCTCCTCTTCTTCCTCTCCTCCTCCTCCTCCTCCTCTCTTCTTCTTCTCCTCCTCCTCCTCTCTTCTTCCTCCTCCTCCTCCTCTCTTCCTCCTCCTTCTCTCTCCTTTTCCTTCCTCCTTCCTCTCCTTCTTCTTCCTCCCTCCTCCTTCTTCTCTCCTCCTCCCTCCTCTTCTTCTCTCCTCCTCTCCTCCTCCTTCTTCTTCTCTCCTCTCATCCTCCTCCTTCTTCTTCCTCCTCCTCCTTCTCTCCTCCTCCTTCTTCTTCTTCCTCCTCCTTCTTCTTCTTCCTCCTCCTCCTTCTTCTTCTTCTTCCTCCTCCCTCCTTCTTCTCTCCTCCTCTCCTCCTCTCTCTTCTCCTCCTCCTCCTTCTTCTTCCTCCTCCTCCTCCTTCCTTCCTCCTCCTCCTCCTTCTTCTCTCTCTTCTTTCCTCTTCCTCCTTTCCTCCCTCCTCTCTTCCTTCCTCCTCCTCCTTTTTCCTCCTCCTCTTCTTCTCCTCCTTTCTTCTTCTCTTCCTCCTCCTCCTTCCTTCTTCTTCTTCTCTCTCCTCCTCCTTCTTCTTCCCTCCTCCTCCTTCCTTCTCCTCTCCTCCTCCTCCTTCCTCCTCCTTCTTCTTCCTTCCTCCTCCTCTTCTTCTTCCTCCTCCTCCTCCTTCTTCTTCCTCCTCCTCCTTTTCTTTCTTCTCTCTCCTCCTCCTTCTTCTTCTTCCTCCTCCTCTCCTTCTTCTTCCTCCTCCTCCTTCTCTTTCTTCCTCCTCCTCCTCCTTCTCTTCTTCTCTCTTCTCTCCTCTTCTTCCTCCTCCTCCTTCTTCTTCTCTCTCCTTCCTTCCTCTCCTTCTTCTCTTCCTCCTCCTCCTCCTCCTTCTTCTCCTCTCCTCCTCTTCTTCTCCTCTCTTCTTCTTCCTCCTCCTTCTCCTTCTTCCTTCTTTCCTCCTCCTCCTCCTCCTCCTTCTCTTCTTTCCTCCTCTTCTCCTCCTTCTTCTTCCTTCTCCTCTCTTCTTCCTTCCTCCTCCTTCCTTCTCTCCTCTCTTCTTCTTCTTCCTCCTTCTTTCCTCCCTCCTTCTCTCTTCCTTCTCTCCTTCTTTTTCTTCTCTCCTCCTCCTCCCTTCTTCCTTTTCCTCCTCCTCCTTCTTCTCTCTCCTCCCTCTTTCCTCCTCTTCTTCTCTCCTCTCCTCCTCTTCTTCTTCTCTCCTCCTCCTCCTTCTTCTTCTTCTTCTTCCTCCTCCTCCTTCTTCTTCTTCTCCTCCTTCTTCATCTTCCTCCTTCCTTCTCCTCTTCTTCTTCTTCTCTCCGTCCTCCTTCTTTTCTCCCTCTTCCTTCCTCCTCTCTTCTTCTCTCCTCCTACTTCCTCCTCCCTCTCTTCCCCCTCCTCTCTCTTCCTCCATCCTCCTTCTTCTTCATCTTCCTCCTCATCCTTCTTCTTCTTCCTTCTCCTCTCTTCTTCTATTCTTCTCGCCTCCCTCCTTCTTCTTCTTCTTCCTCCTCCTTCTTCTTCCTTCTCTCTCCTTCTTCTCCTCCTCCTCTTCTTCTTCTTCTCTCCTCCTCCTCTCTTCTTCTTCTCGCCTCCTCCTTCTTCCTCCTCTCTCTTCCTCCCTCCTTCTTCTTCCTCTTCCTTCTTATTCTTCCTCCTCCTTTATCTTCTTCTCCTCCTCCCCCTCCTACTACTACTCCTCATCTTCCTCCTCCTCCTCCTCATTCCAAGACAAAGACAGAAAGTAGTTGGAAAACACATAGGGGGATAGAAGACATAATAAGTACCTCCCTGCCCACTATGGGAGGTCAGGAATCCCACCCAGACAGATAGTGTGGTAGACCCTACCAGCAGCCCCCATCAAGTTGTTAAGACAAGAAGACATACAATAAGAATGCTGGTACAAACAGGACACCAAACTGTATGACTTGTACTGTATGAAATGTAAATCTTGGTCCACAAGGACACCCGGAAGAATAAAATGTAACACGACAATGCGCATTGGTCATGGTGAACCCATGGAAATGAGCTATATAAATATTCAAAGTATTTATAAGTAAAATATAACGTTGGTCGCTTATGTGTTCCACGACACTTACAACACTTGTAGGTCATTTCAATGCCAGTGATTTCTGAATAGAAAGATGGAAGGAAAAGCCAAACTCTGTTGACAGAAGAGATGGCAAGTCTGGGGACAGATGAAGACTCTGCTAGCCCAGGGAGGTCAAATGTACCCCCATCCGACCCCCTAAGGGGAGTTCCACCCTCCACCACCAATTACGTCAACCCCCCCCCCCCCCCCCCCCCCCCCCCCCCTACACACACACACACACACATACAGACATACAGGACATAAATCTAACAAGTACCGCTATCATATCACAGAGCTGCCAACCCACAATGCCAGGAAAACAAGAAAAGACTTTTAAAAATCAACATTTTTCCCCAAAGCAAAAAGACGAAGAGGAAAAAGTTCCAGAGTTCAAAGTTTATTTCTAGACCTTGGTGTCAATATAAATACAAAGTCAATTCATCAATCAATACCATTTAAATTTAACACAAGGCGATGCATGGTGATGATGATGATGTTGATGGTGATGATATGGTGATGATGATGTTGATGATTATTGTGGTGGTGGTGGTGATGATGATGATTATTGTGGTGGTGGTGGTGATGATGATGATGATCATGATGATAATAATGATGATATGATGATAATTGTGGTGATGATGATGTTGATTGTGGTGGTGATGATGATGTTGATTGTGGTGGTGGTGGTGATGATGATGATGATGATGATAATAATGATGATATGATGATAATTGTGGTGATGATGATGTTGATTGTGGTGGTGATGATGATGTTGATTGTGGTGGTGATGATGATGTTGATGATGATTATTATTGTGATGGTGATGATGATGATGATGTTGATATGATGATGATAATAATGATGATTGTGGTGATGATGATGTTGATTGTGGTGGTGATATTGATGTTGATTGTGGTGGTGATGATGATGTTGATGATGATTATTATTGTGATGGTGATGATGATGATGTTAATATGATGATGATAATAATGATGATATGATGATAATTGTGGTGATGATGATTATGGTGGTGGTGATATTGATGTTGATTGTGGTGGTGATGATGATGTTGATGATGATGATTATTATTGTGGTGGTGATAATAATAATAATAATAAATGGCATTTATATAGAGCTTTACCCCGTTGTCACAGGCTCTAAGCGCTTTACAGTGATATAAAACAAAACATATTACAGTGAGACAAGTGTGAAGGAAACGTGATAAGAATTCAATTTAACAACAACAACAACAAAATATGAAAATAATATTGCAACATTGTGACGTAAAAAGATAAAACTTTAAGCGAGATTTGAACGTTGTCAACGAATCCGAGCATCTCACGTGTGATGGGAGAGAGAGTTCCAAAAATGGTGGGCCGAAAATTGAAAAGATTGTTCACCTATTTTACGCAATGGCTTAGGTTTGACAAGGATTGATTGGTCACTGCTTGACCTCAAGTTTCTATTGGGGACATATTATATGTTTTATGTTTTAAAGGGTTTTACCGCGCTTGCAACACATTTAGGTTATATCAGCGCCAGTAAAAAGGAAGAAAATGGGATAGTAAAAAGTTCTAGAATTACAATTAAAGCACCCAAGAGAAAGTAAGACATAGGGGAACTGGGAACAAATTGGGATCAGATGTAGATTCCAAGAGCATACCACCACGGTAGTTAGTTTGAGATCACCTATAAGTCTCATCCGGACACAAGTACAAAATCCAACAAAGAGGAATACACTCAAATGCTTACATTATACATTAAAATAACAAATATAATAATACATAAAAGAGAGATGATTTACAAGGAAAAAAATATAATCTCCCAAAACAATAACTATGCATTTGACTGTTTCCCTCCCAGCCAGGACTCCGACAAGGGCCAGGAAAAAACCAAGTAATCGCATTCCAAGACAAAGACAGAAAGCATGTTGGATAATAGATATAAGGGGATAGACGACACAGTATGTACCCCCCTGCCCACTAGGGGAGGTCAGGATCCCCGCCCAGGGGGACATATATGTTTAGAAGGTCTTTAATATAGGAGGGACTGTTCGTGCTCAGGGATTTGTAGACAACAGTACAAATCTTATAGGCAACTCTTTTTTCAACAGGAAGCCAATGTAACTCACGGAGAAGAAGAGTTGCTGACGGGTATTTTTTGTTATTGCGTACAATGAGCCTGGTTGCGTTATTTTGAGCAACCTGAAGTTTGCTAATTTTGTCTTTAGCTAAATTCGCCCAAAGGGAGTTACAATAGTCCAATTTAGATAAAACCAGGGATTTAATTAAAAGTTCTTTTATATGCTTCAGTAATTAAATACGAATTTTGCTTATGATGATGATAGTTTATGACGATGAAGAAGAAGAGGCGAGGTCATGAGGTCAACCCACAAACACCACCAAAGTTTACTGGCCAGCATCCGTTGACGCTATGAGCTCTATTCTCAACACAACCATATAACACAGAGACGATGGAGATATTGAGTAAGCTCTGATATATTGGGTGAATATAAATCAATCTTTTATTCTCTATTGTTTTCTACTCAGTTCATTTCTTGTATTTATGTGGTCAATCGATGCTTACAATGAAATGGTCAAAACACAACGAATACAATCAGAGTTAGAATCAATGTCTTCATTGAGATCAACGAGCTTTTGTTTCTTCAACTTTAAAAAAAACCTTAAAATTTCCTAATACTGATTTTTATGACCTTTGCTTTGTCTAGTTCATTCCCACTTTATACCGTAATAGTGAGACGGGTCACATATTCTATGATTTATTTTGGGGTTGCTGGGAAGAGTCCTACACAGTACATATCAGACTTTATACCATATTGGTGAGACGGGTCACATATTCTATGATTTATTTTGGGGTTGCTGGGAAGAGTCCTACACAGTACATATCAGACTTTATACCATATAGGTGAGACGGGTCACATATTCTATGGGATTTATTTTGGGGTTGCTGGGAAGAGTCCTACACAGTACATATCAGACTTTATACCATATTGGTGAGACGGGTCACATATTCTATGATATTTATTTTGGGGTTGCTGGGAAGAGTCCTACACAGTACATATCAGACTTTATACCATATTGTTGAGACGGGTCACATATACTATGAGATTTATTTTGGGGTATCTGGGAAGAGTCCTACACAGTACATATCAGACTTTATACCATATTGGTGAGACGGGTCACATATTCTATCAGATTTATTTTGGGGTTGCTGGGAAGAGTCCTACACAGTACATATCAGACTTTATACCATATTGGTGAGACGGGTCACATATTCTATGATTTATTTTGGGGTTGCTGGGAAGAGTCCTACACAGTACATATCAGACTTTATACCGTATTGGTGAGACGGGTCACATATACTATGATTTATTTTGGGGTTGCTGGGAAGAGTCCTACACAGTACATATCAGACTTTATACCATATTGGTGAGACCGGTCACATATTCTATTGGATTTATTTTGGGGTTGCTGGGAAGAGTCCTACACAGTACATATCAGACTTTATACCATATAGGTGAGACGGGTCACATATTCTATGGGATTTATTTTGGGGTTGCTGGGAAGAGTCCTACACAGTACATATCAGACTTTATACCATATTGGTGAGACGGGTCACATATTCTATGATATTTATTTTGGGGTTGCTGGGAAGAGTCCTACACAGTATATATCAGACTTTATACCGTATTGGTGAGACGGGTCACATATTCTATGATTTATTTTGGGGTTGCTGGGAAGAGTCCTACACAGTATATATCAGACTTTATACCGTATTGGTGAGACGGGTCACATATTCTATGATTTATTTTGGGGTTGCTGGGAAGAGTCCTACACAGTATATATCAGACTTTATACCGTATTGGTGAGACGGGTCACATATTCTATGATTTATTTTGGGGTTGCTGGGAAGAGTCCTACACAGTACATATCAGACTTTATACCATATTGGTGAGACGGGTCACATATTCTATGATATTTATTTTGGGGTTGCTGGGAAGAGTCCTACACAGTACATATCAGACTTTATACCGTATTGGTGAGACGGGTCACATATTCTATGATTTATTTTGGGGTTGCTGGGAAGAGTCCTACACAGTACATATCAGACTTTATACCATATTGGTGAGACGGGTCACATATTCTATGATTTATTTTGGGGTTGCTGGGAAGAGTCCTACACAGTACATATCAGACTTTATACCGTATTGGTGAGACGGGTCACATATTCTATGATTTATTTTGGGTATCTGGGAAGAGTCCTACACAGTACATATCAGACTTTATACCATATTGGTGAGACGGGTCACATATACTATGATTTATTTTGGGGTTGCTGGGAAGAGTCCTACACAGTACATATCAGACTTTATACCGTATTGGTGAGACGGGTCACATATTCTATCAGATTTATTTTGGGGTTGCTGGGAAGAGTCCTACACAGTACATATCAGACTTTATACCATATTGGAGAGACGGGTCACATATTCTATGATTTATTTTGGGGTTGCTGGGAAGAGTCCTACACAGTACATATCAGACTTTATACCGTATTGGTGAGACGGGTCACATATTCTATCAGATTTATTTTGGGGTTGCTGGGAAGAGTCCTACACAGTACATATCAGACTTTATACCATATTGGTGAGACGGGTCACATATACTATGAGATTTATTTTGGGGTTGCTGGGAAGAGTCCTACACAGTACATATCAGACTTTATACCGTATTGGTGAGACGGGTCACATATACTATGATTTATTTTGGGGTTGCTGGGAAGAGTCCTACACAGTACATATCAGACTTTATACCATATTGGAGAGACGGGTCACATATTCTATCAGATTTATTTTGGGGTTGCTGGGAAGAGTCCTACACAGTACATATCAGAATTTATACCATATTGGTGAGACGGGTCACATATTCTATGATTTATTTTGGGGTTGCTGGGAAGAGTCCTACACAGTACATGTGTATTCTAAGATAAATCTTACCAGGACCAAAAAAGTCTGTTTCTTTACTTTGTCAGACATTGATACGGCCTGTCTCCTTTGGTGGAAGAACATCGTCTTACTGAAAACTTATCTATGGCTGATGTCCACGAAGATGGGATGCAGCATAAAATTCTAGCATCTCTAAACAGACGTTTACAGTAATTGTTTTCACGGATAAAGAAAGATGGGCCTATAACTCTTTTGTGTATCTGTCCACACCAAACATTCACTTTGTGTCTCAGCAAATTCAACAATACCCGTTTCTGTGTTTGTTTGTTTTCTAAAATCGTTTTCATGTCCTGTCATGGTCTGCCAAAGTGGTCTATGAAATGTTGTTGAGCTACTTTTGGTGATTTCGTTTCATTCAATCACAATACACTAAGAGAATTGTATCCCATTGTTGTGATTCCGAAATAGAAGGAGAGAAAATGTGTTCTTTTAAGTTCATGCTCATTTTGCTAACTTTGGTGATGATGTGAAGGTCCATGACCAATGGGCATAAATGTATGACTTTTCCTTAGAAGATGGTGAAAACCAGATGTAAATATTTAGAATAGTTTTAGAACAATAAGTCTTTGGAATCAAGGAAAGACTTTATGGACACCCCCCCCCCCCCCTCTCTCTCTTACACACACACACACACACACACACACACACACACAAACTCTCTCTCTCACACAAACACACACACATAAACAACTCTCCCTCTCAAAATAGCCACGCACACTTCCAGGCGTCCATTGTTTGTTTGTTTATAAGAGTTTTACGGCGCTTGCAACACGTTTAGGTCATATCAGCGCCAGTAAAAAGAAGAAAATTGGATAGTGAAAAGATTTTAGATGTAAAATTAAAAGGACTTGAGGAAAGAGTAAGACAAAGGGGAATTGGTTCATATAGGAAGCAAATGTAGATTCCAAGAGCACATTATCAGTGTACTTAGTTTGAGATCACCTAAACGTCTCAACCAGACACCAGCACAAGATCCCACTAAGAGGAATAAAATCAAATGCTTACAATTATACATTCAAAATAGCAAACATAACAATACATAACAGAGAGATGATTTACAGGAAAAAGATATCATCTCCCAAAACGATAAAGGGGGATAGAAGACATAGCAAGTACCTCCCTGCCCACGATGGGAGGTAGGAACCCCACCCAGCCACCTCCACAAAAACAGACACACAAACACAAATTAACGAGGAAACAAACCAGAACAAATGGACAAAGACATACAAGCACACAGGAAAATACACACCATAATATCAACACATAGTCACACAGACAGACAGACCACACATATAGACAAACATACAACATTCATAAAATAGATACACAGTCACACAAACAGACACACATATAGACAAACATACAACATTCATATAATATATACACAGTCACACAAACAGACACACTTATAGACAAAACATACAGCATTCATATAATATATACACAGTCACACAAACAGACACACATATAGACAAAACATACAACATTCATATAATATATACACAGTCACACAAACAGACAGACACACATATAGACAAGCATACAACATTCATATAATATATACACAGTCACACAAACAGACAGACAGACACACACACACACACACACACACACATAGACAAACATACAACATTCATATAATATATACACAGTCACACAAACAGACAGACACACATATAGACAAAACATACAACATTCATATAATAGATACACAGTCACACAAACAGACACACATATAGACAAACATACAACATTCATATAATATATACACAGTCACACAAACAGACACACTTATAGACAAAACATACAACATTCATATAATATATACACAGTCACACAAACAGACAGACACACATATAGACAAAACATACAACATTCATTTAATATATACACAGTCACATAAACAGACAGACACACATATAGACAAGCATACAACATTCATATAATATACACACAGTCACACAGACAGACACCCACACATATAGACAAACATACAACATTCATATAATATATACACAGTCACACAGACAGACACACATATAGACAAACATACAACATTCATATAATATATACACAGTCACACAGACAGACAGACACACATATAGACAAACATACAACATTCATATAATATATACACAGTCACACAAACAGACACACATATAGACAAACATACAACATTCATATAATATATACACAGTCACACAAACAGACAAGCATACAACATTCATATAATATATACACAGTCACACAGACAGACACCCACACACACACACACACACATAGACAAAGCATTAAATTTGACTCACAGGAATTTCAGACACCACTCAGAGGAATTTTAATGCCGAAAGAGGAATTTCCGCAGACAAAAGGGAATTGGATGGTTTTGGCCATTGTGTTTACATATTCTGCTCCCACTGTGTGGAACGGTCTTTCAGCAGACACTTGAGCAAAAGAATGGCAAAAAACTAATTTACGTGGGAATTAATTAGGCTACTTACAATTGTTTCTTATAATTAGGTACCCAATCAGTGAAGAAACGGTCAACCAGTTTGTTGTTTACAACGTGAGGCAATCGAGATGTGCTTGTAGCAATCCTAGAACTTTCGATTTGAAGGTGTCTAAATAACGCACTTCCGGCGTTCACTTTTTAATTTTTCAAACTTTTAGGTTCCACCAGGTAAATGTGGTCAATTTTGGCTTAGACGAAACAGTGAAATTTATCGCTCGGTGGCTCAGTTAAAATTGGCTACCATTGGGATCACGACAGGTTTGGAAAGTGAAAAAATAATTTCACGAAGGCTGTGTGAAAATACACTGGGATGTGTTCAGACACGGCAATTCTAAAAAGTGTCGCTTAGCCTTGGCAATATATCCATCGTTAATATAAACGGTCCCCATGAGCTATGCGTATCGCTGTGGAACATTCCTAATTACTTTACGGTCATTCGAGCACGATTCATGAATTCTTTCTTTCTTCATTTCCTTCTTTCCTTTTTAAAAATATTTGAATTTGACGACTCGACTGATTTCAGTTGATTGACTGAGAATTTACAGGTCTAAACAGAAAAACACATTGCCAAATACAATCCCAAAGTTTCCTCATTTCAAATGAAGTAAAGCTCCAAAACCTAATGGTAGTGGTTGTAGTTGTAGAGGTAGTGATGATGATGTGGTGGTGGTGGTTGTAGTTGTAGAGGTAGTGATGACGATGTGGTGGTGGTGGTGGTTGTAGTAGTAGTGGTAGTGATGATGATTTTGTGGTGGTGGTGGTTGTAGTTATAGAGGTAGTGATGATGATGTGGTGGTGGTTGTTGTAGTAGTAGTGGTAGTGATGATGATGTGGTGGTGGTGGTTGTAGTAGTAGGGGTAGTGATGATGATGTGGTGGTGGTGGTGGTTGTAGTAGTAGGGGTATTGATGATGATGTGGTGGTGGTGGTTGTCGTAGTAGTGGTAGTGATGATGATGTGGTGGTGGTGGTGGTTGTAGTGGTAGGGGTATTGATGATGATGTGGCGGTGGTGGTTGTAGTAGTAGTGGTAGTGATGATGATGTGGTGGTGGTGGTGGTTGTAGTAGTAGGGGTAGTGATGATGATGTGGTGGTGGTGGTGGTTGTAGTAGTAGTGATGATGATGTGGTGGTGGTGGTTGTAGTAGTAGGGGTAGAGGTAGTGATGATGATGATGTGGTGGTGGTTGTAGTAGTAGGGGTATTGATGATGATGTGGTGGTGGTGGTTGTAGTGGTAGAGGTAGTGATGATGATATGGTGGTGGTGGTTGTAGTAGAGGGGTAGTGATGATGGTGTGGTGGTGGTGGTGGTTGTAGTAGTAGGGGTAGTGATGATGATGTGGTGGTGGTGGTTGTAGTAGTAGGGGTAGTGATGATGATGTGGTGGTGGTGGTTGTAGTAGTAGTGGTAGTGATGATGATGTGGTGGTGGTGGTGGTTGTAGTAGTAGGGGTAGTGATGATGTGGTGGTGGTGGTGGTTGTAGTAGGGGTAGTGATGATGATGTGGTGGTGGTGGTTGTAGTAGTAGTGGTAGTGATGATGATGAGGTGGTGGTTGTAGTAGGGGTAGTGATGATGATGTGGTGGTGGTTGTAGTAGTAGTGGTAGTGATGATGATGTGGTGGTGGTAGTGGTTGAAGTAGTAGTGGTAGTGATGATATGGTGGTGGTGGTTGTAGTAGTAGTTGCAGTGATGATGATGATGATAATGATGATGTGGTGGTGGTTGTAGTAGTAGTTGCAGTGATGATGATGATGATAATGAAGATGTGGTGGTGGTTGTAGTAGTAGTGGTGGTGATGAAGATGTGGTGGTGGTGGTTGTAGTAGTAGTAGTAGTGATGATGTGGTGGTGGTGGTTGTAGTAGTAGTGGTGGTGATGAAGATGTGGTGGTGGTGGTTGTAGTAGTAGTGATAGGGATGATGTGGTGGTGGTTGTAGTAGTAGTGATAGGGATGATGTGGTGGTGGTGGTTGTAGTAGTAGTGGTAGTGATGATGTGGTGGTGGTGGTTGTAGTAGTAGTGGTGGTGATGATGTGGTGATGGTTGTAGTAGTAGTGGTAGTGATGATGTGGTGGTGGTGGTTGTAGTAGTAGTGATAGGGATGATGTGGTGGTTTGTAGTAGTAGTAGTAGTGTGATGATGTGGTGGTGGTGGTGGTTGTAATAGTAGTGATGATGTGGTGTGGTGGTGGTTGTAGTAGTAGTGATGATGTGGTGGTGGTTGTAGTAGTAGTAGTAGTGATGATGTGGTGGTGGTGGTTGTAGTAGTAGTAGTAGTGATGATGTGGTGGTTGTAGTAGTAGTGGTAGTGATGATGTGGTGGTGGTTGTAGTAGTAGTGGTAGTGATGATGTGGTGGTGGTTGAAGTAGTAGTAGTGATGATGTGGTGGTGGTGGTTGTAGTAGTAGTGGTAGGGATGATGCGGTGGTGGTTGTAGTAGTAGTGGTAGTGATGATGTGGTGGTGGTGGTTGTAATAGTAGTGATAGTGATGATGTGGTGGTTGGAGTAGTAGTGGTAGTGATGATATGGTGGTTGTAGCAGTAGTGGTAGTGATGATGTGGTGGTGGTGGTTGTAATAGTAGTGGTAGTGATGATGTGGTGGTGGTGGTTGTAGTAGTAGTGGTAGTGATGATGTGGTGGTGGTGGTTGTATTAGTAGTGGTAGTGATGATGTGGTGGTGGTGGTTGTAGTAGTAGTGGTAGTGATGATGTGGTGGTTGCAGTAGTAGTGTAGTGATAGATGCGGTGGTGGTTGTAATAGTAGTGGTAGTGATGATGTGGTGGTTGTAGTAGTAGTAGTAGTGATGATGTGTGGTGGTGGTTGTAGTAGTAGTAGTAGTGATGATGTGGTGGTGGTGGTTGTAGTAGTAGTGATGATGTGGTGGTGGTGGTTGTAGTAGTAGTAGTAGTGATGATGTGGTGGTGGTTGTAATAGTAGTTGTAGTGATGATGTGGTGGTGTGGTGTAGTAGATAGTGATGAGTGTGGTGGAGGTGTGGTGTAGTATATGAGTTGTGGTTAGTAGTAGTGTGATGATGGTAGGTGGGTTGTTATAGTAGTGATGATGTGGTGGTGGTGGGTGTTTTTGTTTGTTGCTTTAGGTCTCTTCCAACACAATGAGTTATATGAGAGACCGCTGAAACAAAAAAACAAGCAATCTAACACTAACAAAAATAGTACAAATGTAAATCAAAATCATAACCTAAAGATATCATAAGCTAAATTATAAATAACCAAGAACAAACAGGCAGAAGATTTACAGAAAAAAAATATCCCCTGTCAAAAATACAATCACAAACCAAAGAAGCAGGATAGGCTAGTAAAGAGAAGAAGAAACGACATCACTATCGGATCGTACACCCATGCGAACATCATAGGTATACGATTCAAGGGTGATGCTCCCATCCAACCACCCGCTGGTGGTTGTAGTAGTAGTGATGATGTGGTGGTGGTGGTGGTGGTTGTAGTAGTAGTGATGATGTGGTGGTGGTGGTGGTGATTGTAGTAGTAGTGGTAGTGATGATGTGGTGGTGGTGGTGGTGGTTGTAGTAGTAGTAGTAGTGATGATGTGGTGGTGGTGGTTGTAGTTGTAGTGGTAGTGATGATGCGGTGGTGGTGGTTGTCGTTGTAGTGGTAGTGATGATGTGGTGGTGGTGGTTGTAGTTGTAGTGATGATGTGGTGGTGGTGGTTGTAGTGGTAGTGATGATGTGGTGGTGGTGGTTGTAGTTGTAGTGATGATGTGGTGGTGGTGGTTGTAGTTGTAGTGATGATGTGGTGGTGGTTGTAGTAGTAGTGGTAGTGACGATGTGGTGGTGTTTTTGCTCCAGACGGGAGTTTTGGCATCACTGTATATACAGTCGCACAGACAGACAGACAAAACATACAACATTCATATAAAATAAATACAGTCGCACAGACAGACAGACAGACAAAACATACAACATTCATATAATATAAATACAGTCGCACAGACAGACAGACAAAACATACAACATTGATATAAAATAAATACAGTCGCACAGACAGACAGACAGACAAAACATACAACATTCATATAATATAAATACAGTCGCACAGACAGACAGACAGACAAAACATACAACATTCATATAATATAAATACAGTCGCACAGACAGACAGACAAAACATACAACATTCATATAATATAAATACAGTCGCACAGACAGACAGACAGACACACATACAACATTCATATAATATAAATACAGTCGCACAGACAGACAGACAAAACATACAACATTCATATAATATAAATACAGTCGCACAGACAGACAGACAAAACATACAACATTCATATAAAATAAATACAGTCGCACAGACAGACAGACAAAACATACAACATTCATATAATATAAATACAGTCGCACAGACAGACAGACAGACAAAACATACAACATGCATATAATATAAATACAGTCGCACAGACAGACAGACAGACAAAACATACAACATTCATATAAAATAAATACAGTCGCACAGACAGACAGACAAAACATACAACATTCATATAAAATAAATACAGTCGCACAGACAGACAGACAAAACATACAACATTCATATAATATAAATACAGTCGCACAGACAGACAGACAGACAAAACATACAACATTCATATAATATAAATACAGTCGCACAGACAGACAGACAGACAAAACATACAACATTCATATAATATAAATACAGTCGCACCGACAAACAGACAGACAAAACATACAACATTCATATAATATAAATACAGTCGCACAGACAGACAGACAGACAGACATACATAAGCAAACACACAGACACACACACACAAAAACAGACATACACACATACAAACTAACACACACACATAAACACAGACATACACACATACAAACACACACACACAAACACAGACATACACACATACAAACACACAGACATACAAATACACATACATACACACAGACAAACAAACACACATACATACATACACACAAACAAACACACATACATACACACAGACAAACAAACACACATACATACACACAGACAAACAAACACACATACATACACACAAACACATATACACACAAACATACAAACACACATACATACATACAGACCTACAAACACACATACATACACACAGACAGACAAACACACATACATACACACAGACATACAAACACACAGACATACAAACACACATACATACAAACACATACATACACACATACATACATACACACAGACATACAAACACACATACGTACACACACACATACATACACACAGACATACAAACACACATACATACATACACACAGACATACAAGCACACATAACCTACACCCTACAAACAACAAATTTAAACCCATAGACCTAGTGGAAATAGAGTGTAGACTAACCACTCGACCACATGATAACCTTGGAACTTACAACGATAACATTTAACAACACATACTTTAGGACACCATCAACCAAACTCCACACACGACATTCCCCTGGACTCCAACAAGCTCCACCCACACCTCCTCACCTTCACCACCAACACAAGCTCTAATATACTAGTAAGCTTGCCATCCAAACATCTCTCGCGTCCTCGAGAGACGCAACAATTTCCTCTACACCCCCATTTTCTCCAACAGACATAAATAAGACTTCCACCGTTCCTCAGCCGATCCACTATCCCCATCCTAACTCCAAAACCGTGATACTCCCCATATAAAGGGACAGA
>NW_027627245.1:0-5360 GCF_034508935.2 Berghia stephanieae
TTTTTATTTTTAATTTTTATAATAGATGACATAACCATGTAACCCAATTCACTTAATAGCTAGAGATTCAAGAAGTAAAAAGAGCATACACGGCATGCAAAGAATATTTGTCTGTTGCCGTGAAAATTGAAATTGTTAGATTAGTTCCATTTTCAATAAAAACACAGGGTCAAAAACTAATTGACCATTGACAATAAATTATGAGTATGAAGATAGACCATTATATTATCTAAAAATACACTTTTCTCTGAAATGCGGGAGTTTGTTTTGATTTGATTCATGTGGAATTCCAAGAGGGTGAAAAAAAAAGTCAAAAATTGACAAATTTCACAAAAAAACAAATATTTGAAATAAGCTTTTTAAAATATCAAAAAAGGTTTGCTTATATTTTTAGATAAATGCCCATTTATGGCCATCACAAGTATTCTAAAAAAATGTTTGTGGTCAAAACAGACAGTTTTATCTAACTATACAAAACATCATTCGATTGATTCAGTGTATCACTAACTCTTGACATGCACCATACCTATATCCATACTACACACCCAAACACAAAGCATACAAATATCACACAAATGCATACACATGTATAATAAAAATAAAAATAATTATACTTGGTTATAATTATTATGATGCTTTGCATAGGTTGATAAACTGTCCACACCTTGGGAATGTTTTAACCATCTTCAAACCTTTGTCAGATAGTTGACATTTCCAGTCCTGGCATTCAAAACTGGTATACAGCAGCAGATATACAGTATGCTGGTCTCTATTAATAGGTTTGAAGTTGAGCATTCACCCCACGCTCTCTTTATCCCCGAGTCAGGTCGAAAGTTAAAAAACATAGAAAGCATTATAAGACTTGCTTCTCTTCAACTATAAGGCTTCTACTACAATAATTAATTATTTTGGATTCGTCTTTAAAATAATAGGTTGGGTTGTTGTTTTTTTTTGCTTTGTTTTGTTCTTTCTTTTTACTCTCTCTTTTTTTCGGGGGGGGGGGGGGGGGGGGGGGGGGGGGCGGAAGGGATTAGACTGATGAATGTAATTCAAAGTTTATCAAAGCTGAAGGCCTTGGTAAACATTGCTTACTGTGCTTCTATTGACCGCACAGTCTTGATCAAAAGCATTATTTACTCCAGCTGAAAAATAAAACTTTACTTAGTCACTAATATTGAGCTTTCTCTTCCTAACAACTACAGTGCACACGAAAATCTAAAAAATAGTCAAGACTTGGCCTATTTTTAGGGTCTTTCCTTTATTTTTTTATTTTTTTATTTTTTTTTAGGTTTCTATGTTTTCAAGTTTTCTGTGTAATTTTACAGAGAATATGAAGAAGAAAGTGAGGAGAGTAAAAGTGGATGGTTTTGGTAAAGGTATACCATTTAGTGCATCTTGTTTCATGCAGTTACAGGGGAGGAATAAGGTTTTCCTTTGCGTATTCTATAATAAGAAGATAAAGCCAGCAGTGATGTCATTACCTACGAATCAGTTTATTAATTATTACTATCATTCCTCAGTTATCTCCCTCGCACCTCACCTCTCATCCTATCTTTCCAACCTCGAATCGCTTGTTTAATTTTAATACAGAACATTAAAAGCATCAGGCCATCACTGTCCCATTAGTCCCCCACTAGTATTGGTACACTTTAGAACTGGACAGAATGAAGCATTGAATGCCTAAGAGATCCTTTCAAACATGCTTCAAACTTCGTCTACACACACACATACACACACACACACACACACACACACACATATATATATATATATATATATATATATATATATATATATATATATATATATATATATATATATATTATATATATATAAATTACACAACATACATGCACTCATAGAAATAGCCTATTTTGTCTCCGTTCAATATAAATATTTGGAAAAAGAATTATATCAACTACAATGTAAGTGAATGTCCAGTTCCTTTGAAATTTCCGTGTTGGCCTCCAATAACCATTGAAAATTTTCTATTGAAAAATCGGGATTTAAAGGGGGAATTGAGACGTGCTCAAGATTTGCATCATTTCAAGATTTGCATGTTCGAGATTTCTGTGCTGCACTGTACTTTAATTTTGAAATCTCAAATGTCTCAGATGATTTAATTTCTTAAATAACATTATCGCCCAATATTGCCAGAACATATGTTGCAGACCATTCATGTGTACTATGCAGAAAATCTTTTAAGATATGTTTCATTTTGTGGTACATTTCCATCAATAAATTAGAAAGATGCCCCCTACATCAGCCATCCAAGGTAAGAATATTCAGCAGGGCTACTGTTTTAAATTTAAGGGATTAAAGGAACCAATATTTGTGTTAAAGCAAAACACAGGCCACCATAAATATATGAGATGTTAACTTTATAATTGAGCATGCTTTTAATTTTTAGAAAATCTCACCCAATCTTTAATCTGTAAACGATTGAGGAAATGACCAATAAAAACATGACCAGCAAGCAGTGGCAACAAGTAAGTCATCTGCCAGGAAAAAGTGCTCCATTCTAGATCAGGAGAGTCCTTGAAAAGGGAGAGAGAGAGAGAGAGAGAGAGAGAGAGAGAGAGAGAGAGAGAGAGAGAGAGAGAGAGAGAGAGAGAGAGAGAGAGAGAGAGAGAGAGAAAAGGATTACATTATGCATACACCTTTTAATCCAGTAGGTTTAAAGTTTGACCTGGAAGATTTTGGTACCAAGCTAATTTTATTCAGATGAAAAGAGACCATGTTCTAAGCCTCCCATGAAAAATCCACCAAAATCCGTGCATGAGGAAAAATAATTACAGCCATGTTAATTTTAACATCTGTTTGAAAATATTTTCCTCTTTGTCTTTGTTAAACGGAAATAATTATTCTTTTCCTTTAACACAGACGAAGAGGGGGTAAAATGGCATTGAGTAGCCCTTAAATTAATTTATCATTTAATTAATGTATCATATAGAAAATGTATGCTTTTTGATGTTTTGGTAATTTAAAACACTGCTTTTGATCATTATATTGAGCGGCTGAAATTCCTCTAAAGGTGGGGGAATGTTGGACCCTGCTGACAGACAATGTCTTCATCTGTCTCCGGCCTAGCTATTCAATTCCCCTAAATCGTTTCTCCCATCTATGTGAATGTCTTTTTCCTTTTCTTTTGATATGCTGCCATTTGGTCTCGCCTGGGGTCTTTTGCAGAGAGGGAAACAGATGTACGTATATTTTAATGAAATATGATAATTTCTTCCTTTGTAAATCATCTTTCTATTATTGACTATGTAATTGGTAGGTTTTTGATACAATGCTTCTTTCGTAACCTTTTTAGTGTTTCCCTTTTTTATTCTCACTGTCAGTGTGGGATTTCCTTGTGGTTTCAGACTAGCTAAAAGGATATAAATGTAAATACTGCTCTTTGATCTGCTTCTGATTTCTAGTGAACTAGTCCCTTTTGTCTTATGTTTTTCTATGGCACATGGCTAGCTAGATCTAAACTTTTTGATTATTTTATTGTCCCTTTTTAACTGGCGCTCAAATGACTTCAGAGTTTTTGAAAGTCCCGAAAAACTTCTTTAAACATCGTTATCAGAAATCTAAGGCGAATGAATTAGAGATAAAAATTATTGTGGCTTAATTGATGAAAATCAATGTTAAATAATGTTAATGATTTACAACAACATATTTCATTTAACCATAATCAACAGTGAAAAATAAACATCACAATATATATATATATATATATATATATATATATATATATATATATATATAATATATATATATATATATATATATATATATATATATATATAAAGTATATCCACGGCTTTACCCTGGTTCATTTATTTCTCCAGCAGGCCACTTGAGCAAAGATTTTATTTCATGCAATGGAAGTGAGCTAAATAGCCCAATATTTTGTGAAAGCTTACTTACAGGATTGTCAGTGACAATAACCATTCATATATCTTTATCAAGAGTCGAATGAATGCAAAATGCCTTATTCGACGGGTTGTGGGGTCCGAATTTGCTGATCATCACATTCAACATTACAAATTGTGAGACTACTAAAATTTCTAATTTTGCTTGATTTCCGCATTTTAAGGGGTAGGGGTGGCTTCAGAGACCCCAGCATAAAAATTATAGGTTCTAGATGTACAAATTTTTAATAATAATAAATGGCCTTTATATAGCGCTTCACTCCGTTGTCACATGCTCTAAGTACTTTACAGTGATATAAAACAAAACATATCACAGTTTAACAGTCTAAGCTGAAGTTAAAAGTTCACATTATGCATGCAGCAAAAGGCAAACCCTCACCTTTAACCCTCCAAGCCATTTGATCCCTGGCTCTAATTTCAGCGAATTAACTTTATCTGGAATTTTAAAGAAAATGTATTAAACACAGGACAAAGGTACAATTAATTTCACTTTGAACATTCTCAACTTAAATGGCTACAAAATATAGTATAGCATTTCACGATAAAACACTCCTCTAAAATGCAAATGAATGCCCCTGATAGTAGAAAGGATCAAATGATTTAGTACACAGAAATGAATGATTCACTAAATGTATTTGGTCAACAAACTACAATAAACCTGATCTGAACTTTCACGACTGGTTGACATGTAATAAAACTTAAATTTATCCATCAAAAATCATTAAAAGATAAAATAACCCATATATTTTAATCAATATCAAAGCTTCGTCAAATCCAAAAATGAGAGACCAAAATTTGTAGGGTGCTCATTTATAGATATATATATATATATTATATATATATATATATATATATATATATATATATATATATATATATATATATATATATATATATATATATATATATATATATTTACTTATTTTTACTGCAAAATTCATCATTTTCCTTTCAAAATTTTGAAATATTTTTACCAAAAAAACGTGGGGTCATTATAACGTGTCAATAATCTACCACTACTTCTACTACCTATTTCTTTAAATTTTAAACAAATTCTTACTATCTGTTGACTTGTCAGGAGCTTTAACCCGACTATATCAGGGTAAAAGTGGCTCCAGACAACTTATGTCTTTGGGTAAACTATCTAACTCCTATTTGTCTATTCCTATTTGCCACTTCTACATAGACGGACACCCCGATTTGCATAGGTTTTTCTTGTTATAATATCTTAATATAACTGTTACTTATTAGTAAGTTCATTAATGTAATTGATATCAGCTTACCTTGACATTCCCTGTAAAACGAATAAAAGACAAAAAATATGGAAAAGACACCTCCGACCCAATACATTCGCCTCTCCCATTTTGGTAAAACGTCGATTACCATTGCAGGCTCGAATCTCTTTCAGAGCTTGAGTACTTCAATGAGATATTA
>NW_027627246.1:0-5373 GCF_034508935.2 Berghia stephanieae
AAAAAGAAGAAGAAGAAGAAAAAAGAAGAAAAAAGAAAAAAAAGGGAAGAAAAAAAGAAGAAAAAAGAAGAAGAAAAGAAAAGAAAAAGGGAAAAGAAAAAAAAAGAAAGAAGAAGAAAAGAAAAAAGAAAAAGAAGAAAAAGAAGAAGAAAAAAAAAAAGGGAAGAAAAAGAAAAAAGAAGAGAAGAAAAAAAAAGAAAAAAAAAAAGGAGAAAAAAAAGAAAAAGAAAAAGGGAAAAAGAAAAAAAAAAAAGAAGAAGAAGAAGAAAAAGAAGAAAAAAAAGAGAAGGAAAAAAAGAAAAAGAAGAAAAAAGAAAAAGGAAAGAAGAAAAAAGAAAAGAAAGAAGAAAAAAAGAAGAAGAAGAGAAGAAGAAGAAGAAGAAGAAGAAGAGAAAGAAGAAGAAGAAGAAGAAGAAGAAGAAGAAAGAGAAGAAGAAGAAGAAGAAGAAGAAGAAAGAAGAAGAAGAAGAAGAAGTAAGAAGAAGAAGAAGAAGAAGAAGAAGAAGAAGAAGAAGAGAGAAGAAGAAGAAGAAGAAAAGAAGAAGAAGAGAAGAAGAAGAAGAAGAAGAAGAAGAAGAGAAGAAGAAGAAGAAGAAGAGAAGAAGAAGAAGAAGAAGAAGAAGAAGAAAGAAGAAAGAAGAAGAAGAAGAAGAGAAGAAAGAAGAAGAAGAGAAGAAAGAAGAAGAAGAAGAAAGAAGAAGAAGAAGAAGAAGAAGAAGAAGAAGAAGAAGAGAAGAAGAAGAAGAAGAAGAAAGAAGAGAAGAAGAAGAAGATGAAGAAGAAGAAGAAGAAGAAGAAGAAGAAGAAGAAGAAGAAGAAGAAGAAGAAGAAGAAGAGAAGAGAAGAAGAAGAAGAAGAAGAAGAAGAAGAAGAAGAAGAAGAAGAAGAAGAAGAAGAAAGAAGAAGAAGAAGAAGAAGAAGAAGAAGAAGAAGAGAAGAAGAAGAAGAAGAAAGAAGAAGAAGAAGAAGAAGAAGAAGAGAAGAAGAAGAAGAAGAAGAAGAAGAAGAAGAAGAAGAAGAAGAAGAAGAAGAGAAGAAGAAGAAGAAGAAGAGAAGAAGAAGAAGAAGAAGAAGAGAAGAAGAAGGAAAAGCAAGGTAAGAAAAAAGTGAAAATAAAAATGAAAATAAGCAAGAATTTTTGAATCCGAAAAAGAAGAAGAAAATTGAGTAAATAGACAAAAATTGAAGAAGAAGAAGAAGAAGAAAAGAAGAAGAAGAAGAAGAAGAAGAAGTAAGAACTAAGAAGAAGAATAGATGAAGAACTAAGAAGAGAAGAAGAAGAAGAAGACTAAGAAAAGAAAAGAAGAAAGAAGAAGAAGAAGAAGAAGAAGAAGAAGAAGAAGAAGAAGAAAGAAGAAGAAGAAGAAGAAGAAGAAGAGAAGAAGAAGAAGAGAAGAAGAAGAAGAGAAGATGAAGAAGAAGAAAAGAAGAAGAAGAAGAAGAAGAAAAGAAAGAAGAGAAAGAAGAAGAAGAAGAAAAGAAGAAGAAGAAGAAGAAGAGAAGAAGAAGAAGAAGAAGAAGAAGAAGAAGAAGAAGAAGAAGAAGAAGAAGAAAAAGAAGAAGAAGAAGAGAAGAAGAGAAGAAGAAGAAGAAGAAGAAGAAGAAAGAAGAAAAGAAGAAGAAGAAGAAGGCTAAAGGAACAGCAAAGGTGACAAAAAAAGTTAAAAATTAAAAATGAAAATAAGCCAAAAATTTCTTTTTGAATCCGAAAAAAGGAAAAATTTTCGGTTAAAATAGACAAAAATTTTTGTTTAAAAAAAAGGAAAAATCTATCTAAAAAAATGGAAATGCCTTCAGGATAGCAGATGCCTCTTCGTCGTCCAACTCCATTCGCTTGGTGGGTGTCGTCCAATAAATCAGATCCAGATGCAGAGTTTTGTTGCGTAACGCGGACGTAACAGAATTAAAAGGTCGCACAAATATCATTTTATTTGACCCGCTCGATAGATAGACAGAGAAATATAGCGGTGCTGAATTTGTGTCGTTTTGGGGTTTTTTTTTCTTTCTTTTTGTTTAAATGACTACAATGATCACACAACTTGGATGGTCTCCGGTACAAGACAGACGGAAAGAACAACGACTAACTCTCCTTTCAAAATTACAAACGAAATGACAGCCATCTCACCAGAACAACTAGACATACAACGAAATTCACGCATTCAAAGCAAAAGACCCACCCAAAAACATAAAAATACCAATCTACAAACTCAAACATCTTCAAATATTCATTTGCACCCGCACTATCAAAGACTGGAACGTTTTTCCCGAATTATGTGTTAACACAACAGATCTAGAAACCTTGAAACGAAGATTATCAAAATTCTTAGTGGATATTCCTCTATATATAATCTCGTGTATTTTGTTAATATGCGTGTCGGTGAGTGTGTCAGACCGTAGCCATCTTTAACTTTGGCCACAAACGAACACAAATCGTGTGCTGTATTCAATAGTTCAACCAATGGGACCACTTGTTTCATGAGCACTCCTAACGACGACTTACTAGGCGGTGCAAAAACCAAATAATGACGTCAAAATGAAAGTCTTTTTCGGTTCCAGAGTCAGGTTATAACTTAATGATAGCTACGCCCTGACACCGACCATCAAATGACGTCAAAAGACAAGTCTTTGGCCACAAAAAAAAACAAATCGTGAGAGGTATTCAACAGTTCAACCAATGGAATCACTTGGTTTCTTGAGCTCTACTAACGACAACTCACCAAAAGCGTCACAAACCTTTAACAATGACGTCAAACTACCAGTCTTAGAGTGTTCTAGTGTCAGGCTATATAAGCTACCTATGGCTACGGTCAGAGTAGGGTGTAGGTGGGTGATTGGAATGTGGTCAAAAGACTTACTCAATCTCTTATTTGGAGTGGAGGTGAGATCAGGTTAATATATCAAATTACAGGATGAAGAAATTGAGGAGCAATCGGAAGAATGGTCGTGTATTTGAGATGTTCTCCAGCCAAGACACTGAGTTGTCGGACTCTGAAAAAAAACACGTATTTAGAAATTAGGCCAGAAATTTCGTCCTTCAAATATCGACGATTTGAATGACCCTCCTTTTAACAAAAACTGTCAAACCTGGGAATTCGCTTCTCTACAAGTCAGAAGTAGTAGCAGAAGAAGAGAGAAGAAGAAGAAGAAGAAGAAGAAGAAGAAGAAGAAGAGAAGAAGAAGAAGAAGAAGAAGAAGAAGAAAGAAGAAGAAGAAGAAGAAGAAGAAGAAGAAGAGAAGAAGAAGAAGAAAAGAAGAAGAAGAAGAAGAAGAAGAAGAAGAAGAGAAGAAGAAGAAGAAGAAGAAGAAGAAAGAAGAAGAAGAAGAAGAAGAAGAAGAAGAAGAAGAAGAAGAAGAAGAAGAAGAAGAAGAAGAAGAAGAAGAAGAAAGAAGAAGAAGAAGAAGAAGAAAGAAGAAGAGAAGAAGAAGAAGAAGAAGAAGAAGAAGAAGAAGAAGAAGAAGAAGAAGAAGAAGAGAAGAAGAAGAAGAAGAAGAAGAAGAAGAAGAAGAAGAAGAAGAAGAAGAAGAAGAAGAAGAAGAAGAAGAAGAAGAAGAGAAGAAGAAGAAGAAGAAGAAGAGAAGAAGAAAAGAAGAAGAAGAAGAAGAAGAAGAAGAAGAAGAAGAAGAAGAAGAAGAAGAAGAAGAAGAAGAAGAAGAAGAAGAAGAAGAAGAAGAAGAAGAGAAGAAGAAGAAGAAGAGAAGAAGAAGAAGAAGAAGAACAAGAAGAAGAAGAAGATGAAGAACAAGAGATGAAGAAGTAAGAAGAAGAAGAAGAAGAAGAAGAAGAAGAAGAAGAAGAAGAAGAAGAAGAAGAAGAAGAAGAAGAAGAAGAAGAAGAAGAAGAAGAAAGAAGAAGAAGAAGAAGAAGAAGAAGAAGAAGAAGAAGAAGAAGAAGAAGAAAGAAGAAGAAGAAGAAGAAGAGAAGAAGAAGAAGAAGAAGAAGAAGAAGAAGAAGAAGAAGAAGAAGAAGAAGAAAGAAGAAGAAGAAGAAGAAGAAGAAGGAAGAAGAAGAAGAAGAAGAAGAAGAAGAAGAAGAAGAAAGAAGAAGAAGAAGAAGAAGAGAGAGAAGAAGAAGAAGAAGAAGAAGAGAAGAAGAAGAAGAAGAAGAAGAAGAAGAAGAAGATGGAAGAAGAAGAAGAAGAAGAAGAAGAAGAAGAAGAAGAAGAAGAAGAAGAAGAAGAAGAAGAAGAAGAAGAAGAAGAAGAAGAAGAAGAAGAAGAGAAGAAGAGAAGAAGAAGAAGAAGAAGAAGAAGAAGAAGAAGAAGAGAGAGAAGAAGAAGAAGAAAGAAGAAAAGAAAGAAGAAGAGAAGAAGAAGAAAGAAAGAAGAAGGAAGAAGAAGAAGAAGAAGAGAAGAAAGAAAAGAAGAAGAAGAAGATGAAGAATAAGAAGAAGAAGAAGAAGAAGTAGAAAAGAAAGAAGAAGAAGAAGAAGAAGAAGAAGAAGAAGAAGAAGAAGAAGAAGAAGAAGAAGAAGAAGAGAAGAAGAAGAAGAAGAAGAAGAAGAAGAAGAAGAAGAAGAAGAAGAAGAAGAAGAAGAAGAAGAAGAGAAGAAGAAGAAGAAGAAGAAAGAAGAAGAAGAGAAAGAAGAAGAAGAAGAAGAAAAGAAGAGAAGAAGAAGAAGAAGAAGAAGAAGAAGAAGAAGAAGAAAGAAGAAGAAGAAGAAGAAGAAGAAGAAGAAAGAGAAGAAGAAGAAGAAGAAGAAGAAGAAGAAGAAGAAGAAGAAGAAGAAGAAGAAGAAGAAGAAGAAGAAGAAGAGAAGAAAGAAGAAGAAAGAAGAAGAAGAAGAGAGAAGAAGAAGAAGAAGAAAGAAGAAGAAGAAGAAGAAGAAGAAGAAGAAGAAGAAGAAGAAGAAGAAGAAGAAGAAGAAGAAGAAGAAGAAGAAGAAGAAGAAGAGAAGGAAGAGAAGAGAAGAAGAAGAAGAAGAAGAAAGTGAAGAAGAAGAAGAAGAAGAAGAAGAAGAAGAATAAGAAGAGAAGAAGAAGAAGAAGAAGAAGAAAGAGAAGAAGAAGAAGAAAGAAAGAAGAAGAAGAAGAAGAAGAAGAAGAAAAAGAAGAAAAGAAGAAGAAGAGAAGAAGAAGAAGAAAGAAGAAGAAGAAGAAAAAAGAGAAGAAGAAGAAGAGAAGAGAAAAGAAGAAGAAGAAGAAGAGAAGAAGAAGAAGAAGAAGAAGAAGAAGAAGAAAGAAGAAGAAGAAAGAAAGAAAAGAAGAAGAAGAAGAAGAGAGAAGAAGAAGAAGAAAAGAAGAAGAAGAAAAGAAGAGAAAAGAAGAAGAAGAAGAAGAAATAAGAAGAAAAAAAGAAGAAGAAGAAGAAGAAGATAAGAAAAGAAAAGAAGAAGAAAAGAAGAAAAGAAGAAAAAGAAGAAAGAAGAAAAAAGAA
>NW_027627247.1:0-5368 GCF_034508935.2 Berghia stephanieae
TTTTCAACACCGGTTTTTCAACAACCCCCAAAAAAGAACCTGGAAAGGCAATACCAGGGGCCCAGAGCAAGGAACCCAGATAGACTTTATAGCAGTATCATCAAGATTCAGAAATGGCATTTTAAATATTGCAAAACCTACCCGGCGCCGGATGTAGACAGTGACCATGTCCCAGTTGTTTGTACAGTAAGGATAAAGTTTTAAAGCTATTCAGAGAACAGCTGGTAGAATAAAGAGGGATTACAGGTTATGCAAAGACAATGGCATACAAACAAAAATGAGTAGAAGAATTTGAAAGTGCACTCATGATACAAAGCCAAAGTGAACCTGATAACGAAAAATGTGAAAAACAATTTGATATATTCCAAAAGTGTGTCAAAGCAACTGCAGAAAAGCATTTACCAATAGCTCAAATAAACAGCAAAAAAGGAATGGATGACAAATAAAATTCTAAATCTATTTGAAGAAAGACGAAAATGCAACAGAGGGTCTGCAGAATACCAAACATTAAACAACCACATTAAATCCAAATGCATCGAGGCACACGAGAACTATCTAGACTGGAAATGCTGCGAAATCGAAAGAGAATACAAACCCAACCCCAACAAGCTCACCAAAGAATAAAAGAACTATCAGGGAAAAGGAAAAGCAAAGCAGCAGGAAGTTGTATCCAGAACAAACAAGGGGAACTGCTATTTGAAGAACAACATATAGAAAGCCGAATGGGTAGAATACATAGGCGAACTGTACAATGATCCAAATAGAAATTGAACCACCACTGAAATTCAAAGAACCATTAAGCGGACCAAAAATCACCAAAAGTGAAATTGAACATGCCATGGAACGAATGAGGGATGGTAAAGCAACAGGCCCTGATGAAATATCTGTAGAGGTATTAAAAAGCCTAGGAGATCTAGCAATTGATGAACTTCACATATTATTCAACAGTATATACAACACTGGGAAAATTCCAGAAGATCTCTGTAACTCTATTTTCATAGCAATACCAAAGAAAGCAGGTGCAGTCAGATGCGAAAATTTTTAGAACTATAAGTTTTAATAAGCCACATCAACAAAATACTGTTGCGTATAATTATCAACAGGCTAAGGAATAAGATTAACCCCGAAATCGCAGAAGAACAATATGGATTCCAACCTGACAGAGGGACAAGGAACGCAATATACCTCCTCCGTGTTTTAAGTGAAAGAGCTATACAGGTTCAGACCCCACTATACCTCTGTTTTGTCGACTACAAAAAAGCTTTTGATAGAGTACGCCACGAAGAAATACTAAAACAACTGCCAATCCATGGCGCTGATTAGAAAGACCTCAGACTCATGCAAACATTATATACTACACCCAGCAGGCATCTATCAAAATCGGAAACTCTACCGGAAATTCCATTCCTATTAGAAATGGAGTCCGTCAAGGGTTTGTGTTGCCTCACCAGATCTGTTTAATCTATACCAAGAAACAATCATGAGGGGCAAACTAATATGGAGGGAATAAAAGTAGGAGGTCACAACATAGATAATATAAGATACGCAGACGATACGGTACTCGTTGCAACATCAGAAATCCAACTTCAAAAGATTGTTGACAAAGTGGTAGTAGATAGTGAAGCCAAGGGAATGGAACTGAATATCACCAAAACGGAATGCATGGTAATACAGAAAAAAACCCGAAAACAACAACACCTGCAATATAACGATTCACTCGAGCAACTTACTAACGTAGAAAGTTTTAAATACCTAGGTTCAATAGTGACAACAGATGGAAGATGTAAACCGGAGACATACGAGCAAGAATAATTTATAGCCAAACAGGCCTTCATGGACCTCGGAAACATTTTGAAAAACAAACAGATGTCGTTCGGGGATTAGATTCCGAGTCTTGAAGTGCTACGTGTGACCAATCTTGTTATACGGATGCGAAAGCTGGACTACAAATGCAGAAACACAAAAGAACATGAAGCTTTTGAAATGTGGTGTTTGAGAAGGATGCAGAGAATATCGTATACTGCACACAAAAAGAACGAAGAAGTGCTAAAACAAACATACCAACAAAGGAAAAACTAATGCCCTTAATAGCGGATCGACAACTATCCTTTTCGGACACATAGTAAGGAAAGATAAGAATGAATACCTGGCAAGTTGTGGAAAAATACCTGGTAAACGCGCCGGGGGAGACAAAGAAAAACACTCATAGACCAACTGAAGGGCTTCACCAACCTAACAATCAAGAGCTGTTTGAAAAAGCAAGAGACAGGGAGGAATGGAGAGAGATAATTCATGCAGTATCCGAAGCCTGGACCAGGCATGGAACCCAGAAGAAGAGGAATTTAATATGCACAAATTGCATTTCCTCAGAATGAACTTTGTCCTCATTGCTTTGTTATTATTTTTTTTCAGACTTCAGAAACGAATTCAACAAATACACACGCAAATACTTACATGCACACACATACACACGCACACACACACACACACACACACACAAACACATACATACATACATACATACATACATACATACATACATACATACATACATACATATTGTATACACATTAAATATATATATATATATATATATATATATTCGTGTGTGTGTGTGTGTGTGTGTGTGTGTGTATAGGTGTCTGTAGTTGCTTGCTGTCAGTTAGATACGCGCTGTCAATGAATGAGCACTTACCAACAGATCTACACTTAAAACACCAGTGATCCAATCATTGCCGGGTGAACTAGAGGATCAAAAGAATACTGACTGTGCGGCTAACCTTGAACCAAGCTCAATTTCTTTGCTCTACAAAATGAGACATGAGACCCTAATAAAAGCTATTGGTGAAACAGATATCTAAAATACAAACGTGGAGGAGATGCTTATGAGAGTATTGATATAGCTAACCGGAAAAGGCCATCAGTTTGTAGCGTTTAAAAACGCGCTTTGAAGGTATGGTGTTTCGTGCGGCTATGTGGTCTATAGGTTATGACACTCGCTTTCGGATCGGAAGGTCCTGGGTTCGAGCCTCGCGCTCGGCGCAGAGTTGAGTCCTTGGAAAAGGCTCTTTACTCACATTCTCTCCACCGTACCAGGTGTAAAATGAGTACCTGGCGCTTTGAGCACATTTAGTGGATATTGCGCGATAAAAAAAAGCTAAAAAAAAAACCCCCAAAAAACTCAATTGAAAGACCACATCAAGTTTTCCTTGTCGATACTTAATGTTTTTTGTTTGCATCTAACAGTTATAGGACCGCTGGCTTGAAATTATTATCTCCAGAATGTTTTTAAAAAATATTTACTACGTTAGTAAATCATCAAGAGGATGATAATTGGTGACACGATGCCAGACAGTAGCGGATTGCGTCGGAAGTTTCACGAGCATTGGGAGAACTAAATGTGTCGACAATAAAACGTTTGATCTTATTTTGGACCTTATTCTCTTTACAGTCTCGTATATCTAGATAGTGTAAAGTGAGTCATTACCAGCGAGATTTCTGATTTGGAAGAGAGAAATTAAATGGGGTGGGGGTGGATGTTCGAGCCCTTCAAGGCCCGGGTTCAGATTTAGTCTAGCCTGATATATTATTATCTTATCATTTTTGCCAAGAGAGCAGGAAAAATCTTCTTATAATTAAATCCAGATAAATAGAGAAAGCATGATTTGGAAAGAGAGCCAGTCTCGTCTTTAGCACGATTAAAGCTGCTAGTATTGAAGAAGGAAAAAAAGAAAGAAAGAAAGAAAAATTTAAAAAAAAAAGGGGGGGGGGGGTAAGCTTGCGTATAAAATTTGAAAGATAGATTACTTAGAGAAAAGTTTATAATGAATACACATTAAATGCACGGAACCCGTTATGTCTACACAAACTGAGCAGATACTGCTAAGAGTTTTTTTTTTCCTTATAGATTTTAACACAGCAAGGCTGATGATAAATTGTCCGATAATCAATTTTCTAGGGCAATCAACTTTCAACCGGTATCGATCCAAGGTCCATCGTGTCTGTTCCTGACTCCTCATTCACCAGCAATTATTGAAAAAACAAAGATCTACTAGCACGACATGGTGATGTTCAACGAGCTTCTTCTTGCGTGCGCAACTGAAGATCATAAATTCCTATTTGAGTCAAGATCAGGCAGCTGTCATGTTAAAGTTTTGTCAATAAAATTACATTGCTTCTCTCCTTTCTTTACTAGCCGTTGTCCTTACGTGCATGATCTATTATAACGTCAAAAGATAGTATTCAATGGAGATGGGAAACATTCCCAACGAGTATATTTTACGATTGATTTGAGCTAAGAAGACAGTTTTCCAAACCTACAACCAGAAAGGCCAATTAGCATACAGGCAAAGAATGGAGAACGGCTGAAGGAAGTTGACAACTTCAAGTACCTAGGAGGTTGGACCAAAGCAGTTCCTATGAGATCTCTGTCAGGAAAGCATTGGCTTGGAGTGCCTGTCACAAACTCAGGAAAATCTGGAGTTCAAACCTACAGAGGGAAATAAAGAAGAGGCTGTTCCTGGCAACGGTAGAGTTGGTGCTTCTATATGGAGCAGCGACATGGACTCTAACAAAAGCCCTTGAGAGCTACTTACTTACTTAGGCTGCTACACCCGTATGCTGCGGATGGCTTTCAGTGTAAGCTGAAAGAGCACATTGTCGTCAAATGAAGAGCTCTACAGTGACCTCCCCCAGTGACCTCGAAGATACAAAAGAGAGACTGAGACTTGAGGAGCACTGCTGGAGACACAAGGAGGAGATTGCAAGCAGTCTTGTGCTATGAGAACCACCTGAGAGAACCAGAAACCGAGGCAGCAGAACAAACATACATTGACTGTCTGCTAGATGACACAGGAATGGACAACACCCGGAGCTGCGTACGCTTATGGAGGACCAGGACAGAATGGCGAAGAGACTTGTGGCTCATGTTGGCGCCCAAGGGGCGGCCTAAGTTAGTAAGTAGTGAGTATATTTTACAACCCCCCCCCCCCCCCCCCAATGAAATCAAAGAGCATTGTTGTCCTTCAAAGAATCAAGGTAAATGTGACCGGGGTATATCCTAGTTTTCTATAGTTCTGAAGCTGACGTCACTCAGCACTCAGTCATCATTTTTAGACACCCATTAGTGATTAGTTGTCACTAAATTGTATCAATAGACCACAACAGCTTAAGTTATTATTGTTATTATTATCATTATTATTATTATTATTATTATTATTATATATATTATTATTATTATTATTTTTATTATTATTTTATTATTATTATTATTATTATTTTTATTATTATCATTATTATTATTTCATTATTATTATTTTTATTTATTATTATTTTATTATTATTATTTATTATTATTTTTATTATTTAT
>NW_027627248.1:0-5372 GCF_034508935.2 Berghia stephanieae
TTTTCCTTTTTTTGTTTTGCAACAAAAAAAAAAATTGGAAGAACCACATGTCCCACAAAAATTTCTGTCACAAAAATATCTAGACTCCAACATAATTTATCAGTGAAAAAATATCCCCAGAGCCTTTTAAAATACCTTTTTATAATTATTTCAAACCTTTAAAATTTTAAATTTTAAAATTGCCTTAAAAAATTACCTTAATTTTTTTTTAAAATATATTTTATAAATTATTATTAATTTATTATTATTATTATTTTTAAATATTTTATTATTATTATTTTATTATTTTTTTAATTATTATTATTTTTTAAATTTTTATTATTATTATTATTTTAAATTTTGAAAATTTCCAATCTGTTTTTAATACAACGTCATTTTCCTTTTGCATTTTTTTTAAAAAAGTAGATTGCCAAAATTTTTGACTTGTCTTGTTAATATAAAGAGATGTGTAGCGTGTGGTCTTGGGGATAAAGGGTTCTAGGTCCTCCCCTGCTCTGAGCCGAAAATTAGTCCTTGAAAATGCTCTTTACTCACTTTCTCTCACCATTCTCCTGTAAATGGTACGGGAACAGCTTTGTCTGTTTTGGGAATAAAATATAATTCGCCTAATTGGTCAGTCCTCCTACGGGTTAGTTTTATTTTCTGGGCCCTTGTAAAAGTGCTTAGAGCACATTAAGGGGAATTGAGCTGTATAAATTTCTCTTTTTAAAAAAAAAAAAAAAGAAAAAGAGTTAAGAAAAATCACTAAAATTTTTTTTAAAAAAATAGAGCTTTTTGAATAGGGGAAGGCATATTATTGTTCAAAATTTTACAATTGGTCCAAATTTAACAGCTAAAATGAAATGTTAAATATAAAAAAAGGACTTCCCCTCTTTTGGGACTTTTGTAGGTCGTATTGGGCAAGGTTGAGAAAAGGAACCAAATAGTTCGATTATAAATTTATTAAAGGTGTGTTGTTGCAAAATGTGTCTTTTTCCCCTGGTTCCAGTTATTTTCTTTTTCAAAAAAGCTCTTTTTACTCATATATACTCTCTCACCCTTTTCCCTCCGGGAGTGGCCCCCAACTGCCTTTGGGAACTATAAATATCACTTTTTTTTTTAAAAAGTTTGTTAGAAATGAGAAAAAACCCCCTGCCAGTGAAAAATGAACTTTTTGGGGTTTGTAGATCCTTTTAGTTGCTCATTTGGGAGATTCCCCCACTTCAGACCAAAGGGGATCTCAAATTTTTTCTGATCCCTTTTAGCCGCAGTGATTGGGACTGGTCTGTTAGATCTGGGAAATTATTTATGATGAATAGAATCCCATCCAAAGGGTAGCATGCAATTGCTGTTGTCATTTCAGCTCCTGAGCTTAAAGGCTCTTAAGTAATTTTTTTTAGGCGGATAGATTTTGTGTTTGTTAATGAAAAATTCCCATGTTAGTTTGATGTCTGAAATCGTTAAATCTATTTTTTTATTTTTTTTTGTACAGGGAATTTATCAAGATGTCAAAAAAAACAGGGAATTTTGTTGTTGTTGACAAAATCAAATGTAAAAATCGGACAAAGGATAAATTTATGTTTTGCAATTATTTTTAAAAAAGCAGTTAAAACTTCAGTCATTTTTACGTTTACAAGGTCTTTAGTTCTAATGTTTTTTCAATGTCGATTTATAATTTGGACAACGTTTTTATACCCCATGCTGTTTCTGTCCCTCGATGGGGGAAAAAATTTAGAGACTTTTCTGTTCAAATAATACTTTCTCCTGATTTTCTAAATTCAAATATTTTCCTCCAGATTTTATTTTTTTTAAACAGATCTGCCTATTTTCGAAAAAAATTTCCCAGGTCTTATAGGGGGAAAGTCCCAAAAATCATGTCCCTTTTTTTTTCCCCCTTTTTTTTTTCCCCCCCCAAATCTCACGCATTTTTGTCACATCAAACCCCAAAGTTTTATGTCAAATCGGAAGGGGGGGGGGGGGGGGGGGGGAAAATAAATGTTTTGTTTTTTTTCAGTTAAAATCTTTGTTGGTTTTAAATTTCATGAATGGAGTGTTCGGGGGTAAATCAGCGCCTCATGTCTTTTTCAAATTTGACATGGGTTTTTAAATTTCTAATTCGTGGACCCTTTCCATTTATGACATCAGCCTAACAGGTGGGGCCAATGTCAAAAGTATACAAGCGAAAAGGTGGGATAAAATATGGTCGCGGGGTGGGGAAAGGGGTGGGCCATTGGCCATATGATGTTTTAGGGACTAAGTTTAACCCTACAATTTTTTGATATTGGCATTAATGGGGCCGATAACTTTTTATTTTTTACCGAATATAAAATTTTCTCTTTCTTTTTTTGATTTTTTAAAATTGATAAAGATCTCAAAGGTTTCTTTTTTTTCTGTAATTCAAAGCCTGATTTTAGAACTCCATTTAATAAACCACAGTACGGGGAAAATTGTAATTTGAAAGGATTTTCTGTCTTTTTTTTTTTTTTTTTTTTCATTTCTTCTTCCCTTTCCCCCCCATTTTTTTTTCTATTTTTTCTTCTTCATTATATTATTTTTTTATTATATTATTATTATTATTATTTTTAAATTTATTAATTAATATAATTTTTATTATTGTTGTATTTTGTCCCAATAGGTCTTCGGTGCACGCTAGTTTGTCTGATATTTTGAAGATGGTGGAAGTCATTTTTCCCAATCTTTCCCCTTGATCATTATTTAATTCCCCATCCCAAAACCCCAAGCCTTTTGTTTTGTCTTTTTTTACGGGATGTATTGATTTTGTAAACAAAAATTCACAATTTGATTGAAAAACAACAAAATTATTACAAAGTATATAATTTAAATCATCTTCAAAAATTTTAAATGGCTGTGATGTTTTGTCTTTGGTGTAAGATAATATTTGATGAAAAACATTGCATTTTCAGTAAATTATCCCCCTTTAAAAAATTTTTTTTTTTTTTTCCTTTTTTGTTTTTTATTTATTGTATTTTTGCGATATTTATCTGTCCATACATTTTTTTTTTCGACCAGAAAACTTTTCTAGATTGATGCAGGGAAAAACATGGAAGGGGCAAGTGCAAGGGGAAGAGTGAAGGCAAAGGGCCTAGAGGAAAAGGTAAGGATTTTTTTTTTTTTGCCTTTTTGAATTACAGAATAATCTTAAGTTTCAAATGGGGCTCAGCTGTTTTTTGTTTGATAAAAAATTTTTTTTATCTATTAAGGTCTTCAGCTTTTAAGTCGTTTTCGACGTTGTTTAATCATTTTTCTTTCCTTTATATTTTATTTGATACTGCTACTTAATTGTCTTGGGGCTTCCCCCTAAGAGTTGAAAACAATGATTGAAGATCGGTGATATTGTTTTTTGGGTTTAAAACAGTTTATACGAGTCGGGTTTTAAAAATTGATAGTAGGCTTTATTCATTACAAACAATATGTGATAGTTATTTTTTTTACTTTTTTTTTTTTTTCACAACGAGGAGAGCTCAAAATCGGAACTGGAGAAAAGGGAAAAGTCGCATTAAAGTTTTATAACTATAAAGACTTAACATTTTTTTTTTCATTTATGAATTTTTCTTTAATTTCATTTGGAATAAATTTTAAAAAAAACAAAACAAAAAAAAAAACCAACTTACAGTAAATTTAATTGTGGGTTCATTTTTTTTTTTTTTTGATGAGTTTACAAATAATTACTTTTAAAAAGAAGACTATGTTTTTAAAGCAACAACAGATTTTTTATTTTTTTTTTTTTTTAGGGGTTTAATAAAAAATTTTTTTTGTAAATAAATTATTTTTATTTTAGAGGAACACGAATTTCCCCTTTTGGCCAAACTCTCAGCTTTTTTCAACTATTCCCCACTAAAAATCAGATAAATATTTGAGGAGGGCCCCGAAGTTTCAAAAGAAATTTTTATAAAAAAAGGGGGACAGGACAGGAAGTACCCCCGGGTGTGTTTTTTTTACCCCGGTTTTTTTTTGCCCATTGTTAGTTTTAAAAAAAAAAAACTTTAAAAAAAAACAATGGACAAGTGCCCAAAATTTATCGCCTCCTTAGTAAAAATTTTACCTCAAATCTTCAATCACTTGAAGTATATATTTCAAAATTGAATTTTTGTTTTATCAAAATAGGGGTCCAGACATTAGGTGGGACACTCGCTTCATATTTAAAAGGGGACCAAGATTGATCCCACCGCATCGAGATTTTTTCTGACCCCTCTGCAACCCCAGCAGGGAAGGGGTCGGGTCATTAATCTGGTGGAGTATTTGTATAGATAAAACTATCCAAGGATTTAAAGAAAAGCTTTTGTCCATTTCATGTAAAAAACGGGGATAAAATTTGGCCCTGGTCAAATTACCTGAAGGAAACTTACACGATATTGATATTTTTACAAGTGAAGTTTGCAGTTTCCAACTCATGTTGGATTACCCCCTTTTTTGAGTCTTAATTATTAATTGATTATTTATTTATTTATTTATTTTTTTCAAATTTTACTTTGGGAAAAAAAATCTTGATTTTTAAAAAACTGTCAACCGTTTTTTCGACACCATGGGTTTGACACTCTGGGTATTTACCTAATTTTTGCAAGCCTTTGTGAGGAAAAGCCTGGGGCAGGAAACATCTTCATGTCATTAAAGTGTTTTATTATTTTTTTATTATATTAACCTCAAATTGAAGAGAGTATATGAAGGTTTTTCGTTTACCCTTTGGGGGCCCGGGCCTCCAGGAGAAACTTGTCGATGCCTTCAGACTTTAAATCACCAGGAAAAACATGCCACCGGGAGGGCTCAATGGCCAAGAAGGTAGGAAACGCAAAGCGCTATTAAAAATGGATCATATTTTTTTTTATTTTGATCCTTTAAAAGCAAACCGTTTATTTCAAGAAACTTTTTTTTTTAAAAAAGTTTGGTAAAAGAGCACTTATATCAACAATTAAAGCATTTTTTTATATGCTTGGGGGAAATTTTAAAAAAATAGTATTGTGACTATAATTTGATAGATTTTTGACATTTTCCAATTTTGCAGACCCTATAATTTTAAAAAACAAAAAAGCCTTCTACCCCTTTCCCCCCCCCTTTTTTTTTTTTTTAAATGCTTTTTAAAGATCCCCAAAAATGTTTTTTATTTTTTCGATATTTTTTTCCACTTTTAAAGGGTTCAAGAATTTTAAATTCCAAATAGTTCTTGTATGGTAACGAAATTGCTACGGATCAAACCATGGGCAATGTACTTCACAATGGTTTTTTTATTTTCAGTGGGCCCCCGAAAACCCAAATTTTAATTTATGTGACAATCCATTGGGTTCCCTTTCTTAAAAGATAGTTGCGATAACAAAAATATGCTCATAGTTGCTCATATAAATTACATATAACCAATAATATTTCTATTTGTTATTTGT
>NW_027627249.1:0-5370 GCF_034508935.2 Berghia stephanieae
TAAAATAGTATGCAGATGACGTCACTCAGGCCTTTGTTATTGTTTTGCCATCCGCGTTTGTGAGTTTGTTCTCACTAAACTGTATTAACCAGACTATAAAAGTTCATGGTTACACAGAGTTTGTGTGTTGGTCCGTTATACTTCCGGGATGGCAATGTTGTGAACTCCTTGGCAAGCGCATTCTATCTATAAAATTTCATGGTCCCAAGATATACATCTGTACTACCAGATCGCTTGCGATGTACTTTTTAGCAACGCGATACAAACGCCATTCATACTTGGGGCAACCTATCCCGGAAATGGGAGTGGCTGTTGGGTTTTCATTCATTTGTTAATCAAAACAGTTTTAAGGAGACAATGTTTAACATTGCAAATCACAAAACGTTTATAAAAATATACACCTAACTATTGCAATTTACATCTCCGTAAATTAAATATTCATTGTTTTTCAAGTGTTTAATTCATTCATCAATATGTGCTTTCCCCTTTGTGTATACAAATGCCATATTAAGCCCAAAGACAGCAACATTACTTTTCATAGATTAGTCAAATTAATTACTTTATTAGCCTCATGATAATGTATGAATGCATGTTTGTGTAATTTTGCTTATTGAGAAATTAGTGGGGATGATGTTGAAGAGATGAAGATGCTGATGATAAGGAAATGATGAGATGATGATGATAATGATAATAATAATAATAATAATAATAATAAAATAATAATAATAATTATAATAATAATAATAATGATAATAATAATAATAATTTAATAATAATAATAATAATAATAATAATAATAATAATAATAATAAAATGAAATAATATAATAATAAAATAATAATAAAAATAATAATAATAATAATAATAACAAATACTACTACACTACTAACAATACTAAAACTACTACTACTACTACTACTAAATACTACTTTCTACTACTGCTACTACTACTACTACACTACTACTACTACTACTACCATCATCGTCATCGTCATCAACATCATAGTCATCACAATTATTATTATTATTATTATTATTATTAAATTTTTATTATTATTATTATTATTATTATTATTATTTTTTATTTTTATTATTGTTATATTATTATTTGTTGTTGTTTTTGTTATTATTATTATTATTATTATTATTATTATTATATTATTATTATTATTATTAATTATTAGTATAGTAGTATATAAGTAGTTTGTAGTAGTAGTAGTAGTGGTAGTAGTAGTATAGTAGTAGTAGTATAGTAGTAGTAGTAGTAGTAGTATACTAGTAGTAGTAGTTTTAAATAGTATAATACTAGTATAGTAGTTTGTAGTAGTAATAGTTAGTAGTATAGTAGTAGTAGAGTAGTAGTAGTAGTTGTAGTAGAAATAGTATTATTATTATTATTATTTTTATTATTATATTATTATTATTATTATATATTATTTATTATTATTATTATTATTATAAATCCCCCATATTTCTTTAAAAAAATAAATAAGATCCTATTCTAGTGTCAGAGTGGGGCTTTTAAATGCGCGCTACGTAGTCTAGTGGTATGACACGACGCACTACTACTACTACTACACTACTACTACTACTACTACAACTACTACTACTACGCTACTACTACTACAACTACCTACTACTACTACTACTACTACTAACTACTACTGCTACTACTGCTGCTACACTACTACTACTACTACTACTACACTACACTACTACTACTACTACAACTACTTCTGCGCTCTGCTACAACTACAACACTACTATCTACTACTACTACTACTACTACTACTACTACTACTACTACTACTACACTACTACTGCTACTACTGCTACTACTACGTTTGCTGCTCCCTGCGCTACTACTACTACTACTACACTACTACTACTACTACTAACTACTACTACTACTACTACACTAACTACTACTACTACTACCACTATAAATAATAATGGGGGGGGGATGACAGTGACGACAACAACAACAAAAAATAATAATAAATACTAATAAAAAATAATAATAATGATAATAATAATATTGATAATAATAATAATAATAATAATAATAAAATAATAATAATAAAATAATAATAAAATAAAATGAAATAATAATAAAAATTTATAAAAATAAAAATAAAAAAAAATAATAATAATAATAATAAATAATAATAATAATAATAATAATAATAATAATAATGGCACGTCTTGTTTTGTCTTTTTTTTTTTTAACCTCAACTATATACGCTTACTATTATTACCTTCAAAAAAGGCGAAACACACCGTAGCAAACACACATATACACCTCATTTTTCCCCCAAGTTATGGAGGCCGACCGAAGAACAAGCTCGCGTGCTCGTCACGGAAAATTTTTTTAGTGACGTAATATAACCCCCCAATTCTCCCCGCAAGCGATCGGGTAGTACAAGGTGTATATCTATAAATGGTTACACAGAGTTTGTGTTTGGTCCGTTAACTTCCGGATGGCAATGTTGTGAACTCCTTGGCCAAGCGCATTCTATTTATATGGTGAGTAGTTTTCACAACGTTTTTCTCGATATTATAAACGTTAAAGTTTACTCATAGTTTTTCTTTTTTGGGTTCTATTGATCAAGCGTAGATCAGTGGGTAATTTACTAAGACACATAAAAACCGATAGTAAAAACCTCTGTGCAGTTTGCAATGTCTACCAATCAACTGCCCATTGTTTTACATTATGAGTACTTGTCCGAGAGGTGTGGCTATCAAGGGTCTATTACTATGGGTTCGATTTAACATTGTTGTAATGGACAATATTTTGCGCCCGTCGGTTCGATAGTATAGATAGTTCGAAGATGACGTCACAAGGCCTTTGTTATTGTTTGTGCCATCCGCGTTTGGGGAGTTTTTTTCATCACTAAAACTTGTATTAACCAACTAAAGATAGTTATGCAGAGGACGTCACTGCAAGCCTTTGTTATTGTATTTTGCCACCCTGTTTGTCAGTGATTCTCACTAAACGTATCAACCACACTATAAAAGTTAAATGGTTTACACAGAGTTTTGTGTGTTGGTCCGTTATACTTCCGGGATGGCAATGTTATGAGCTTCTTACTAAGGGGAAATACTATCTATAAACTTTTTATATGGATACACACAGTTTTGTGTTTGGTCCTTTATACTTCCGGGATGCAATGTTATGAATTTCTTAGCCAAGCGCATACTATCTATATCCACGGCAACAAGGAGCCCATAACAATTTGAGTTATCAACCTGCTAATAAGGGCACGTCGCTCACATTCCAAACAAACAACGAAGCCATGGTCTGAAAGACTACTTTTTGTTTATTATTAGTTAATTTTTTGTTGTTGAGAAAAGTGTTTTTGATGCATGGACTGTGAGGAATTGATGTTTGATGTCTCATATTGTCACAAAAGTCCACCGTGCAAAGCCTGGCCAGTTGCCCGATGGGTGACAATGGTAGTTGAAAATTCTGGGCCCGACTTTTGTGTTCTTTGATAAGGCACTTAACACACACACACATTCCCCACTCGACCCAGATGTGAATGAGTACCTGGCTATAAGCATCGACGGATTTGCAAAGATTTGTTGGCACAGAGGGGACGCCCTTTGGGCAAACTGAACCGAATGAAATATGATTTTCAAAAGGGCCCTTTTTCGGGTTTTGAAAAAAAATGAAACATTTCCAAGTGAAATTGTTGAGTCTGGAAAATTAAGGGAAAAATGCTGTCTGATTTTTTTAAAATTTTTTTAAAATTTTTAAAAAAAAAAAAAAAAACAAAAACAAAAAAAAACCAAACAAAAAAAAAAAAAAAAAAAAAAAACCCCAACAAAAAACAAAACAAAAAAAAAACCCCAAAAAACCCCCCCCCCCCCAAAAAAAAAAAAACAAAAAAAAAAAAAAAAAACCCAAAAAAAAACCCCCCAAAATGTATATGAAAACAAAACAAAACAACAACAACAGCTAAAAACAACAACAAAAAATAAAAACAAAAAAACAAAACCAAAAAAATTTACAAAAAAACCCCCCCCCCCCCCCCCGCCCCCGGGGCCCGGAAAAAAAAGCCCCCCCCCCCCAAAAACCAAACGAGGGCCCCCCCCCCAAAAAAAAAGCCCCCAAAAGAACGTCCCCCGAAAAAAACAAAACAAAAAAGACAAAAACTATCTAGGATTGAGTGAGTTTTTAGACAGTCCTAAAATTAATCTGGAAAAAGAGTAAAAACCCACTCATTTAAAAAAATCTGGCATTTTTTAACGTTTTGGGGCAAGGTTTGGGGTATCTCCCAAAATTTTGATTTTAAAGAAGTGAAAATAAATAATGGGGCACAAAAAAAAAAACAAAAACAAATCAAAACAAACTGAAAAAAAATAGAAGAATAATTAAAAAAAAAACAATCCCAAAAAACAAAAAAATCCCAAACAAACGATCAATCAATAGATCACATAAAAAACCCAAAAACTTCTAGACAACACTAAAACTAACTACATAACAACTACTTACTAATATACCACAAAAACAAAAAAATAAAAAAATTTCTACACTACCACAAAAACTAAATACTACTACTACTACTACTTTTCTACTACAAAATACTAAATACTCCAAAACTACTACTACTACTTTCAAATGCTACTTTCAAAAAACTACTACAATAAATACACTACTAAATACTACTACAAATACTAAATACTACTACCCCAACCCCCTTTCTAAACTACCACAAATACAAAACTACAAAAACACCTTCTTCTTCTTCTAAAAGCCCCCACTCCTAAAAAAACCCAAACAACAACCCAAACCCCACACCCACTACCAAAAACTACACCTATACAACAACCCCGCAAAAACACCCACTACTCTAAATAACTACTAAAACTCCAAATAAAACCCACTAACACTTCCAAAACTACTACAACTTTCTACTACTAACTACTGACAACATACTACGCTACTAAATACTACTACCCAAATCCTACTAAATAAATCTACTACTACTACTAAATACTCTACTAAACTTCTTCCAAAACTACCAAAAACTAACAACGACAACTAACTAACTACTACTACAACCCCACAAAAACTTCTTCTTAAAAAACCCACAAAGACTATACAAAACTAAAATATTTACTCCAATTAAAACTGCTACAACAAACTACTAACTACTACTACTTTCTACTACCAACAAAAAAACTACTAAAAACTACTACATTCTACTAACAAATACTACTTCTTTCCCCTTCTACGACTACCCCAAAACACTCACTACAAAACTACTACTCCTTTCTACACCAAATACTACTACAAAAAATTACAAACTACTAAATACTACTCTACTACTACTACTACTACTACTACACTAAACTACTACTACT
>NW_027627250.1:0-5369 GCF_034508935.2 Berghia stephanieae
TTTTCCCCTTTTTTCCCCTTTAAACAAAATTTTGTTTGGCACCCCCCCTGGGGTTTGTAGATTTGTATTGCATTAACCAGATTTTGTCTACCTCCCAAAAACCCTTGAAAGGCCTTTTGGGACCCCGACAACACACACACACCATTCATCATCATACACCCTTCACCTCACTCACCACCACTATAGGCAAAACATAAACGCAAACACAAAAAAAAAAAAAAAAAAAAAAAAAAACAAAACACACATAAACACAAGCGCTCAAACACACGCACAAAAACACCCCCAACTCGCACCAAAAGATAAAAAAGTAGATGGATAGTAATAGATAGAAGATAGTAGATAGATAATAATAGATGGAGGGATGGATGGATGGATGGAGGGATGGATGGGGGAGGTGGATGGAGGAGGGATGGTGGATGGATATAATAAAAATATGATAAAATTAGAAGATAGATGATAATAAAAAAGAAAAAGATAAAAGATAAAAGATAGTAGATGAAGATAATAATTGATAGGAATGTGATAGTAGTAGATAATAGATAAAAAAGATAATAATAATAGTGTAGATAGATAGAGGGAAAAGATAGAAATAATAGATAGATAGATAGATAGATAGAAAGATAGATAAATAGATAATAGATAGACGAACTCACCCCAAAACACACCACACGACGGCCGTAACACACCTGCAAATTGAGTAAAGAAGGGGAAGCCCCAATATCGACGGTCTTGAAACCCGGGGTCCCAGACCATTCCATTAAACAATTACGTCATCAATGAGTTTTACTCGACCTTTTTATTTTACATCTGTAACCCCAAAATTATGGGGGGGAGGGGGGGGGGGGGGGGGGCAGATACTCGTGGAGGCACTCGTTTTACAATCAAAAAGTAGGGTGTCGATCCCGGGGGGGAGGCGAATTTGTTTCCGACCCCCCCCCCCCCCCCCCCCCCGAACCCCCCTTTTCCACCCCCAGATTTGGGGAGCTGGGGACTGTTGATTGGGGGAAAGTACTTTACGATAGACTGGCCTTTTCCAAAAGGGTAGCAAACATTGTTTTGTTTTTTACGCTTTTTGAAACCGGGATAAAATTCCGGGTCCCTGGCCCAATGTTCTAAAGGGTACTGTGACCCAAAAAGTACCCCTGTCCCAAAAGGTATTATGTGGAACGAATCATATGCTAAAAGCGTTAATTTTAAAAAACAAAAAAAAATAACCCGTTGGCAAAGAAAAATATGGTTCCTCCCCCAATAAATCAATTACTTAACACAATCGATATTTTTGGCTATAAATTGAATTTTTAACATCTTAAACCCAACCCCAAATAATACCGTTTTGGGCGAAGGTCAAAATGTTGGGCCTCATTCTGCGGGTGGAAATCTCTCAACCCCAAACCCAAAACTTTTAGGCACTCGCTTTAGGGTCAGAAGGTCCCGGGTTTGAGTTGCTCGGGCTAGCAAAGTCCCGGGTGGTTTTTTACTCATTTCTCTCCCCTAACAGGTTAAGTGAGTACCCCCAGGATTTTTAAAAGCGTTTCTCTGTCGAGAAAAAAAATGTAATACGATAACTGGTTTCATGGTTCGTTTCATTGTACCTTTTGCTGTTGGCGGAAACCCCTTGTATAGCGTTTTGAGCACTTTTAGGGGGATAGTGCGCTAGAAAAAAGCGAAGTTGGTAAATTGATGCTACGTTTACGTTAATATCGTTATCCCCAACTGGATCTAAGTCCCAACACACAAAACTTTTTGTAACCATAAAAGTTTTTAGTTGATACACTTCAACAGTCCCTACTCACTTCCCCTCGAAAAGACCCTGGGAACTTAGTAACGACTCTAAAAATCGGAAAATGGCGGACGCCCCTTTAAATATTTCCTTTACGAGTAAAAGCGTTCCCGAGGGGATAAAAATATTAAAACTGACATTTTTTGACTTTTTACACTTCTGATCACAAGACAATGAAAAAATTTTTGCCGCTGAGGAAAAAAAAAAAAGTACCGTTTTCTTTTTAGGGAAACCCTGAGGGGGCCGTGGGCGACGTGACATCAGCATTTAAAAAATTGTGGAATTCTTTTTAAAATGGTGGCTAAAAACAATAACAAAGAGCTGGGTGGCGTAAATCGTTCTAATGGGGTCTACAAGAAACCCCAAACATCATCATATCATCATCATCATCATCACCAAACAAATAATCCTCACATCCCATCACATCACCCTCACCATCATCATTTATCTTTATCTCATCACATCATCTTCATCCCATCATCACATCACCCATCATCATCATCCCCCCCATCATATTCAATCACATATCATATCATCATCACCATCCCTCATCACCATATCATCACCCATCATCTCTTTCCACCATCAATTCCCATAACGCCGTCGTCATCAAAACTGACACTATTCCAAATACGTACACATTCCATGTAGCCCACGATGTAACAAAACCCCTTTCCCCTGCACAACAACCGTCATGTCAATCCATCCACCCCCTAAAACAAAACAACAAAACCCGGGGGCTCCTGGTCCCCGAGTTTTAAAATTCAAAATGCCCAGAAAGGGAGCAATTTCAGTGCCAAAAAAAGTTTTCCCTCCCTAGTGTGAAATATAGGGGGTGGGGGGGGGGGGGGGGGGGGGGAATTCTTTCGTAATTTTTGTTTCGAACAAAGACCACAGGGCTTTTGGAGCATTTTCCGAGCATAAATTTTTTTTTGTTTGTTTTGTTTTTTTTTTCTTTGCAATACGCGCTCAAATATCTCTTAGTATTTTTTAAAAATAGCCGTGAATTTTAAAACACTAGAAACTGACCCGTTCATATCTTATTGCCAAAATTATGGCCAAATCACACTTTCCAAACACAATAAAATTTGGAAGAAAAAAAAAACAAAAAAAAAAAAGGAAAAATAAAGAGGCAAGTGAAAAACAAGTTTTAAAAAGGGTGATGCGCTAAAATTCTGAATCGCTAGACGATTTGATGACTAAAAATTTTGCACCGTACTGATAGAAAAAACTAGATACTCAAAACGTGTTTTCAAACTTTTTTATTTTTTTTTTTTTTTTTTTTGGGGGGGGAAAACAACCGTCTTTTTAAAAAAGTATGATTTCAAACCTTTTTAAAAAATAGACATAACACAGTTATTTTGGGTTGTTATTGTTAAAATTTGTAATTTTGATTTTATTATAACATCACCCTTTCTCCCCGTTTTTATCCATGTGGTTTTTGTGTAGATAATTGGAGGGGAAAGTCTTGTAATCATGATCGTATCACATCGGGGCGAACTTTTGTCGGGTTTGAAATGACAAATACCGACTTGGTAAAACGGTGATGTGATATTATTATTTTAGTGTATTATTTTGTGAAAAAGTTGTGGTTTTTTGGTTTTTGTATTTTGGGGACGACCCAAAAGTTGTGGTTCTTTTTTGTTTGGTTTTATTTTTGGGTTTCTGGTACGACCAAAAGTTTTGGGTTTTTGGTTGTTTGATTTATTGTATTTCTGGTACACCCAAAAGGTTGGGTTTTGGTTTTAAATTTTTTTTTAAATTTTTTCTTTTTTTTTTTCTTTATTTTTTTTTTTTTTTTTTTGTTTTTTTTTTTACATTATTTTTTTCTATAATATAAAAAAATATATCTAAATACTCACTTAAAAAACTATTCAAGTCGGTTTGAGATTTTAAAAAAAAAAACAACACAAAAAAATCCCCAAAAAAAACCCTATTTTTCAATTTTGGACAAAATGGTTCTTTAAATATCGTCGATCAAAGACCCCCATTTTGCCAAAAAAATTTTCAAAAACCGGGGGCTTCGGGAATCCAGGTTTGAAAATTTGTCAAAATGAGGGTTTCATTTTTAACGACATATTTGAAGAGGACCAGTTTTGTGGCCAAAAATTTTTAAAAACGTGTTTTTTGAGTACTGGTTAGGACACAGACGGTAATAATTTGTTCGAAGGGTGGTTTTTCGGAGTGATTTTTATTAAAGGAAATTTGGGTTGTTTTGGGTGAGTGTCGTAGAATTAATGTCTTTCTCCTTCCCCTCTCTCTCCTCTCTCTCTCTCTCTCTCCCCTTCTCTCTTCCCCTCTTCTTTAACTACTCTTTTCTTTTTTTCTTCTTTCTGTTCTTCCTTTTCCTTTCTCCCCCTTTTCTCTTCCTCTTCTCTTTCATTTTGCCTATTATCTATTTTTCTACTATCTATCTATCTATTATTATTTTTCTAAATTTTCTACTATTATTAAATCTATCTATTTATTATCTATCTATTATTAACTATTACTATCTACTACTATTATCATTTCTACTATCTTCTATCTATTATCTACTATTTATTATTATCTATCTATTATCTATTATCTATTATCTATCTATTATTTTCATTGTTTTTTTTTTTTTGCCTCAAACCGCATACCTCGTTTCCCAAAACTTATTCATAAAACCCCTTACTCGTCAAAATTTTTGTGTAGCATTTCAGATTTTTCAAACAAAAATAATCTTGTAAATTTGGTAAAGCAATCGTTAATTTTATTTTAGTTTTAATTTTTTTTTTTCTCATTATAAACGTAATTTTTTCAAAATTAAAAAAAAATATTATGAAAAAAAAAATTCAAAATCTCTCGTGGAAAAAACGCGCTTGATTAAATGGGGAATTTGGAATTTCCCTTCTTTTGCTTGATTGAAAAACGGAAACAGATTTTTGAAAAAGATACGACACCCATCGGTTGTTTTTATAAAAATGGGGAAAAGTCAAATTTATCATCCAAAAAAACAAATGTTTGTAAATGTGGTTTAGTGTGTTAAATTTGCAATGAGACGGGTGTTAAAAACGACTACACATTGTGTACCAACCGACCAAGGGGGCTTCACAGAAGAGGAGTTTGTTTTTTGTTTTTTTTTTGTTTTGTTTTTTTTTTTTGTTTTTTTTTTTTTTTTAATTTAATATAAAAAAGAAGAAACATAGAATAATAAATGAAAATCACATAAAAACTTTCAAAACATAATTTCCCTCACCAGTCCACAAATGTTCAAAAATCCGAATAAGGGTCAAAGGGCAAACTAATTTTCCTTTCCAACAAGATTTCTGGTTAAAGAGGCGTAACAGTTTGTCCCGGGGTCAAAAAATTGTATTTCAATTTTTTCATCGATAGACGTTGTAAAAATCTCCTTCCCAATACCTTTCCAGATCTCGGACAAACGTTTTTTTCCCTTTTTTTTTGTATTTTTTTGAGACTTTCCCCCCTCATCCCCTTTAAAATGAAACAGGGTGGGAATTAAAGAAGGGAAATAAGCCTTTTAAAAATTAGATCAAAATATTTTGGTATGTCCCTTTTTATTTTATCGCGAGAAAAGGTAAAAGTGGCAAAATATAAAAATTAT
>NW_027627251.1:0-5364 GCF_034508935.2 Berghia stephanieae
TGCGTTTTGGGCTAAAAACTCATAAATTGCCATCCGGAAGAAATAACGAACCAACACACAAAACTGTGTGTATCCATGAACGTTTATAGTCTGGTTTAATACAGTTCAGTGAGCAATTACTCCATAAACGCGGATGGCAAAAAACAATACAAGACCTGAGTGACGTCTCTTCGAACTATCTTTTTTTTTTAAAAACCCCCCCCCCCCCCCACCACAAACAAATCGAAAACTCCTGTTCTCTAAGGCCTCACGTTATTGGTAATTGGTAAGAGATTTAGAGAGTGGTTTTTATTGGTGGGGGGGTGGTGTGTATGTGTGTGGTGTTTTTGTGTGGTGTTGTGTCTGGGTGGGGGGGTGGGGGGGGGGGGGGGGGGGGAGGGAGTAGCAAGCTGTGAAAAATCGTGACGATGCAACAGATGCTTCTTAGTTCGTTCACGCCGTGCTTTGAAAAAAAAAAAAAAAAAACCCCACAAAAACAAAAAAAAAAACAAAACAAAAACCCACAAAAAAAAAAAAAAAAAAAAAAACCAAAGAACAAACACGCTTTTAAAATTTTTGGCGACAATAACGCCTTCAAAATATATCAATATATTATTAAAAATGACCTTCACCTCAGTAAAAGCTTTCAAACCTGGGACTTCTCGTCTGTTTTATTAGCCTTCATGAGCCTTTCTTGCAAACCGAACACCAGCCTTGATATGAAAGTGCTGTGCTGACACACGACGTGAACGATAATAAAAAAAATAATTAAGTTCAAAGGGAATGACGTCACCCCAGGTCTTGTTTTGTTTGTTTGGCCATCCGGGGTTTATGAGTTAATGCTCCATGACCTGTATTAACCTGACCTATAGATGGGTATGCAGATGACGTCACTCAGGCCTTTGTTATTGTTTTTTGCCATCCGCTTTTTGTGAGTTGTTCTCACTAAACTGTATTAACCAGACTATAAAAGTTCATGGTTACACAGAGTTTGTGGTTGGTCCTTTTACTTCCGGAATGGCAATGTTGTGAACTCCTTGGCCAGCGCATTCTATCTATACCCACCCTCTACACAAAGACCATTTTTTACAGTAATAGGATACTACGTATATTATTATCGTAAATAATATATCGATTTACGAAAATCGTAAGTGGATCATCGATGACTAATACTTACTTTGGGCGGCAAATGTCGTGTCTTGGGGTATAACACCGCTTTTTTTTTTTTTCGGATCCGAAGGTCGGGTTCGAGCCTCGCTCGGCGCATAGTGAGGCCTTGGAGAAGGCCCCTTTTACTCACATTCCTCACCGTAACTCAGTGTAAAATGTGTACCGGGCCCTTTAACACGTTGTCTCTGCCAGAAAAAATTGTAATATTATCGTCTAACAGGCGTCATGTTCTACATGCTACGTGTTGCTGTGGATCGGGGACCCCTTTGTAAAGCGCTTTGACCATATTTTAGTGGATATTGCTCTATATAAAAAGCTCAAGTTATTTTTTTTTTAAAATATTTTATGAACGCTGGTAGTCTGACTACTCAATACTCCAAAATCCTTTAGCTACAAAAAATTTTTGAAAAATAAACATTAAAAGGAAAGCCTCAGGTTTGAGAGTTTTGGTGTGATGAGAGTCATTTAAATTTAATCGATTTTAATTTGAAGGATGAGTTTTTTTTTTGGCCAACAATTTTAAAAAATGTTTTTATTTTTGTGTTTGTTATTACTAGTCAATGTATGAAATTTAACATTATAATAAAATATCAAATAAGTAAAAACTGAACATAAAAGAGAAATGTATTGATCATGAAAGAAGGTCCAGGATGGTCCTACTGTATATTGATGAAATGTGTTTTCAGATGTTACCCGGCAGATTGCATAAGACACACGAAACCACACCAACACCCCCCCCCCCCCCCCCCCCACACAAACTCAAAATAAAAAAAAAAAAAAAAACAAAAAAAAAAAACAAAAACAAACAAACAAAAAACAAAACAGACAAACACAAAAAAAACCAAACAAACACTAAGTGGAACAACTTTTTAAGGCTAACCCCACACCGGAAAACTGACTCCGGCGACCCGGCACTGCTTTTCCCCCCTGTCGCCCTTCCGGATAAAGACGTCGGTCACGGACAAAATACTAAGGATAAAGAGAAGAGCCGTTAAAACCTACACCAAGCACTCGACGTTCCCCTGCCGTTTTATTTTCTTTTTCGAGTATGGGTAGGTCTAGCGCTCTTCTCTTTATTCTTAGTATGTAATTTCGTCCGTGCTCGAAGTCTTTATCCAGAAGACGGCAGAGGACGACCCGTGCGTAGCCATCGTTAACTTATAAACATGACACTGACCGAAAAAATGACGGTCAAAATGCCAGTCTTTGGCCACAAAAAAAAAAAAATCGTGAGTTGTATTTAATAGTTCAACCAATGGGACCACTCGTTCCCCTGAGTTACTACTAACGACAAACTCACTAGGGGCCTGCAAAAACCAAATAATGCGTCAAAAGACCATTCCCTTTTGGGTTTCAATGTCAGGGTATAACTTAACGATAGCTGCGGACAGTGCCGGTCGGTTCTGAGTCATTCATTTCCCGGTGTGGGTTAGCCCTTAGTGGAAAACCTTTAAACCAGTAAAATGGTGTACTCCGGGAAATCACGCATTAAAGAATTTAGCAAAAAAAACTCGCATTTCAAATACGATCGATTTAAGTAAACCCTCATCTGTTGAAAAAAAACAAAAAAAACAACTTCGAAACCTCTCATACCTGGGATTAAGGGAAGGGCTAAATAAGTCTCAGGTTTGAGAATTTTGTTAAGTCGAGGTCATTTGAATCGATCGATACTTGCCGACCCAGTACAGAAATTCCTTTTTAATAGCCCTTCAACAGTAACTTCCCCCCGTAAGGGACGCATAGTAACTTAGCAATTTGTTTTCTAAACTATCGGAAACAATGGCGGACGACCTTATGAAATATTTTTTCCGACGAGCATAAAGCGCATCCAGAGGAATAAAACCCCATTATAATCTGATTCATGTTTTGACCTTTTACACATTTCTGATTTACAAGACATATGAAAAGTTCTAGCCAGCATGAAGAATAAAAAGTACATATTTTCTTTGTTTTAGAACCACGATGGCCGCCGTTGCCTGGGCGACGTGACATCAGACTATTGTCCCCAATTCCTTTCATTTCCTACCAACAAAGTGAAACAAAAAACACTGATTTTTTTTTGGATGATCCGTTCTCACTAATTAAATTAATGTTTGAATAGTAATAATTACACATTTCAGTTTAAACGCAGTTTTAATTTGCTTGTTTTTCATGTGTTTGTTGTGAGTAAATAACAGAACTGTATAAACGTCAATGACACACAATGGGATATCTAATATTAACCTTTCCATTTTGGCTCGAGGTCATTGGTCAAAATTGCAAAGTGTGCTCAAAAATGTCCTCCATAGTGAAAAGTGTTCACGGCTTTTGAAATATTGACATCACGATTGGTCATTTTGATCCACTTGATACATGGGTATGTTTACAACATTCATAAACATAGCAACGTGTTTACATGTGTTAAGATAAAATCCCAATCGTTAAACCCGCAACACATCAGGTGACATGAAATAAAGACGCACCCATTCCCTTCAATAGTCTTCAACAGCCCATAACGTCACTTCCTTCCTAATGACGCATGGTAACTTAGTAACACGGGCTCTAAACTATCGGAACAAGGCGGACCCGTATGAAAATATTTCTCCGGGGGAGCTTAAACGCGTATCCAGAGGAAAAAAACCCCCATCAATTTGATCATGTTTTGACTTTTAACTTCTCTGATCACAAGGTATATGAAAAGGGAATGAAAAGTTCTAGCCAGCATGAAGAATAAAAGGGTAATGATTTTCTTTGTTTAGAAACCAAGATGGGGCCCCCGTTGCCGGGCGCGTGACATCAGACTACTGAAATCCTAATTCCAACCAACAAAGTGAAACAACTCACGGGTTTTTTTTGTAATTGGGTTTTTTAGAACACCTTGGATGATCAGTTCCCACTAAATAAATGTTTAAAAAGGATATACACGTTTTAGGTTAAACAAAAGTTTTTTTTTTGCAGTTTTCATGTGTTTATGTGAGTAAAAAAACAGAACTGTATAGCGTCTGTGACACGACCTTTTTTTTCAAGGACCAGGAGAGGAAATTGAATGCATTCAGTTTTTTTTTTTTTAAATGAGCGCAATAATCCACAAAACGTACTCCAAATTTCGCGGAACAAAAAAAACGGACCAACCACACAAAACATGTGTAATCTAGATCGTTTATAGTCGGGGTTAATACAGATTAGTGGGAGAATTACTCACAAACGGGGATGGATAAAAACAATAACAAAGACTTGAGTGACGTAATCTTCATTCAAATCGATAGATAGTTCAAAAAAATGACGTCACTCATGCCTTTTGTTATTGTTTTGCCATCCGCGTTTGTGAGTTGTTCTCACAAAACTGATTAACCAGACTATAAAAGTTTTTATGGGTTACACAGAGTTTGTGTGTTGGGTCCGTTATACTCCGGATGGCAAAAGTTGTGAACCTCCTTGGCCAAGCGCATTCTATCTATAATCAATGGTGGTTTGGAGTCAATGAAGCGTTGGCGTGGGAAGTTTTTCTCCCCCATTATCAACCTATCCCAGTCGGAATAGCCTTTAACAGTCGTGACGTCACTTTCCCCGTAAATTACACATAGTAACTTAGCAACTGGCTCTAAACTATCGGAACAATGGCGGATGATCTTATGAAAACTTCTGCCACGAGCATAAAAAATGTGGTCCAGAGGAGAAAAACATTATAAAATCTGATCAAAATTTTGATTTTTATTACATTCTGATCACATGACACGTGAAAAAGTTCTAGCCAGCCATGAAGAATAAAAAAAGTACCGATTTTCTTTTGTTTTAAACCACGATGGCCGCCGTTGCTGGGCGACGTGGAAAATCAGACTAATGAATCCAAAAAGCATAAGTAGATTCCCTCTTTGTTCCACTAATCAAGGGGCTGAATTTGGTAGATCATTGGGCATTGGGACGATCTCCTTTTACCTTTCCATATGCTCGAGGAAATTGGTCATATTGGAAAATGTGCTGAAAATGACCCACATTGTCAAAAAATGTTCCCCAGTTGGAAAAAATATCCAACATCTAGATTGGTCATTTTGCTCAGCGTGACCCATGGGCCATGTTTACAACGTTCATAAACAAAGCGGCGTGTTTTACATAATAAAATTGAGAAATGTCCAATCCCTTGTATTGCAACAAATCATGTGATCGATGACGAGGTTGGAACGAAAACATGAATATAATCGCTCCCATTCATTCTCCTTTTACAAAAAAATTTTCCCC
>NW_027627252.1:0-5364 GCF_034508935.2 Berghia stephanieae
CTTATAGTGAAGTGAGGGGAACTTTCATACACGATTGCCCCCATACACCTATCTGCGCAAAACTGCGGATAGCCGCAGCCGGGAGCGCTTTGTAGATTCGCGACGTGGGGGGAATTTTGGTGTTTGGTTTGGCTATACGGAATTGACGAATGCATTTGGTGAAGTGTCCCCCATCCTTGTTTACTCGGTCATATCAGTTTTCTTTATGGGGCCCCGTGGAACAAGGCAGGCGTGAAAACTCTTTGACGGGACTGTTTTACCCAAACCGTGCCGTGCGATTTTGAAACTAAGCCCACATGCTAAAAGGGCCCAAAACCCTTTTAGGGAAATGAGGAAGATCATACGGGGCATTGCCCCCCATACATTATCTGCGCGAAATCGCGGATAGCGGCTAGCCGCAGCGCTATTGTAGATTCGCGAGCGATGGGGAATTTTGTGTGTTTTTCCTATAAAATTGACGGAATGCATTTGGCTGAAAGTGTCCCGATCCCCTTTTGTACGTCGGGGCAGTATCAGTTGGTTTGGCTTTGATGGGGCCCCCGTTGAGTACGAAGGCAGGCGTGAGAAACTCTTTGACGGGACTGTTGCTAGCCCAAACGCGTGCCGTGCTGATGTTGAAAACTAAGCACGCACATGCTAAAAGGCCGAAACCCCTTTTAGTGAAGTGAGGAGCTTATCAGGTACGGGCGATTGCCCCTATGACATCCTAGTCTGCGCGAAATCTGCGGATAGCGCGCTAGCCCGGCAGCGCTATTGTAGATTCGCGAGCGATGGGAGGAGAATTTCGGCTGTTTTGGGCGGCTATACGGAAAATTTACGGAATGCATTTTGGGTGAAAGTGTCCCGAGTCCTTGTGTACGTCGGTAGCAGTGATTTAGTTGGTGGCTTGATGGGGCCCCCGTGAGAGTACGAAAGGCAGGCGGGGAGAAACTCTTTGACGGGACTGTTGCTAGCCCAAACGCGTGCCGTGCTGATGTTGAAAACTAAGCACGCACATGCTAAAAGGGCCGAAACCTTATAGTGAAGTGAGGGAAGCTTATCAGGGACGGAGATTGCCCCCATGACATCCTAGTCTGGCGCGAAATCTGCGGATAGCGGCGCTAGCCGGCAGCGCTATTGTAATTCGCAGCGAGGGAGGGGATTTCGGGCTGTTTGGGCGGCTTAAAAAGGGAATTTACGGATGCGATTTTCTGAAATGTCCCACCTTGTGTACGTGGTACATGTCTTGGGGCTTTGATGGGACCCCGTGGAGTACGAAGGGAGCGGTAAAACTCTTTGACGGGACTTTGCTACCCAAACGCGTGCCGTGCTGATGTTGAAAAACTAAGCACGCACATGCTAAAAGGCCGAAACCTTATAGTGAAGTGAAGGAAGCTTATCAGGTACGGACGATTGCCCCTATGACATCCTAGTCTGCGCGAAATCTGCGGATAGCGGCGCCAGCCGTCAGCGCATTGTAATTCGCGAGCGATGGGAGGAGATTTCGGGCTGTTTGGTCGGCTATACGGAATTGACGGAATGCGATTTGGCTGAAAGTGGTCCCGAGTCCGTTGTGTACGTCGGTAGCAGTGAGTCAGTTGGTGGCTTTGATGGGACCCCGTGAGAGTACGAAGGCAGGCGGTGAGAAACTCTTTGACGGGGACTGTTGCTAGCCCAAACGCGTGCCGTGCTGATGTTGAAAAACAAGCACGCACATGCTAAAAGGCCGAAACCTTATAGTGAAGTGAGGGAAGCTTATCAGGTACGGACGATTGCCCCTATGACATCCTAGTCTGCGCGAAATCTGCGGATAGCGTCGCCAGCCGCAGCGCTATTGTAGATTCGCGAGCGATGGGAGGAGATTTCGGGCTGTTTGGTCGGCTATACGAATTGACGAATGCGATTTGGCTGAAAGCAGGAGGCTAATGAGGTGGATGATTGACAGACAGACCGAGTGAGGTTGATACGGTGAGGGGATGCCTAACGAATGGTGCCAGAGGGAAGAGTTTGAGATGGTCGGGCCGTTCTTCTGCTGCGAGGAAATGCTATGACTTTGGCTTGAGATATATATCGTATGTCGTTTCCCGTCCTTTATGATGCAGGCAGCTTCTAAATGGTATCACGCTACTATGTACACGCGATCTATCGAGGCGTGGGCTTACACAGGGACACGCAACCGAGCGAAATAAAGCCGATGGTGGGCAGTTGCATGTGCGGTGACCATGACAGCGACCAACGATATCACTCTGCAACGATCTGCCCGTCGTCCGTGAATTCTAATGGCTGGATATCATGTTGCGGAGTTTCGTTCTTCAACTGGGGGTGACGGTTGTCGCGCAAAATCAATCGTACGTCTGAAACAATGTCTTTGCTAGGCACCTTCTAGCACCCAACCTCTCGACTTGGCTAGCCAACTTCTGGCTTCCCCTAATGAGCTAGGCACCTTCTAGCTCCCTACTCCGCTGGACATCTTCCAGCGCCTGAGCTAGTTGGACAATACGATTGATTTTGCGAGGGCAGTGTCATTCGCGGGCGAAGACCCTAACCCCGTTTCACGCTCTCCTGACATCAGGTTTGTCGGGCTATGGGCTGGCCCGTTGCAGTTTGGTAGACACGACGAGACTTGACAAATCGCTGAAAGCCCATCAGATCGTTTTTAGTCAATTGGGTTGCCTTGATTGTCGTGATAACATTGTAATGCGATATCTAGCGCTACTGCTGGAGACTTCATGCGGGAACGGTTACCAAAGTAGCGAGTAAGGTTGGACAAGGGCCATCTCAGCTCGGAACGGGTCACTCAGCGGCGGTGTGGCAATGTCGGGAGGTACCAGTAGTGTTCTAGCGCCTCCCCTCACAGGCGAAACAGTTGGAGAGAACGGTTGGAAGGAAGGAAGGGGTAGAGAGAAATGAGATTCTGTCGTGAACATATACTCGGCGTCTTCTAGAAGGTAGAGGCGTACGGGTTCAGACTTAGAGCCGGTGACAAGAATACCTGATGCAGGCAGGTGCCCGAAGTCGGACAAGCGTGCCCACGAAACGGTAACCAAAAAGGTCACTCATCGGGCGGGTGACAATGTCGGGAGGTAACAGAGGTGTTCTAGCGCCTCCCATTCACAGGCGAAACAGTTGGAGAGAACGGTGGAAGGAAGGAAGGGGGAGAAGAAATGAGATTCTGTCGTGAACATATACTCGGCGTCCCTTCTAGAAGGTAGGAGGCGTACGGGGTTCAGACTTAGAGCTGGTGACAAAGAATACCTGATGCAGGCAGGTGCCCGAGTCGACAAGCGTGCCCACGAAACGGTAACCAAAAGGGGTCACTCATCGGGGGGTGACAATGTCGGGGGGTAACAGAGGTGTTCAGCGCCTCCCATTCACAGGCAAAACATTTGGTGAGAAGGGTTTGGGAAGGAAGGAAGGGGTAGAGAGAAAGGGAGATTCTGTCGTGAACATATACTCGGCGTCTTCTAGAAGGTAGGAGGCGTACGGGGTTCAAACTTAAGCTGGTGACAAAGAATACCTGATGCAGCAGGTGCCCCGAAGTCGGACAAGCGTGCCCACGAAACGGTAACCAAAAGGGTCACTCATGGGGGCGGGTGAAAATGTCGGGGAGTAACAGAGGTGTTCAAAGCGCCTCCCATTCACAGGCAAAACAGTTGGAGAGAAGGGTTGGAAGGAAGGAAGGGGAGAGAGAAATGAATTCTGTCGTGAACCATCTCGGGACCTAACGGTAGCGCCTCCCCCCACAGCCCCAGCTGGTGACAAAGGATGGTTGAATACCCGAGGCAGGCAGGCGACGGAAGTCGGAGAATCGCGCGCACCTAACGGTACCGAAGAGGTAACCAAGAGACCCCGGGAAAGATGGCGAGAACGATCGGTCGAGTGAAGAACGGGGGACAGTTGTGACCTATAGTTCCGTCGAAGAAAACAGCCCAGGGAACGCTTGGTGAAATCAACCTTATCGAGTTGACGATTCTCTCGCCAAGATTTTAATTTTATCTCCCCTCCAAAAGGCTTGTTGGCGCTTCGCCAAAAGTTTTTTCTTTAAATTTTTTATTTTTTTTTTTTTCTTCCTCCGTCCCAGAGGCACTTTTTTCTCTTTTTTTTGTCCCCTAACGGGATCTGTATTCGCCAAGTGCATTTTCTAAACATTCGCTCGCGGCGCATCTATCGCATTCCGCGCATTTCTTTTTCTCCCTCAATAGGCTTCTGTTGAGCGCAATTCGCCAACAGGTTTTTTTTTTTTTTTTTTTGGTTTTTTTTTTTTTTGTTTTTTTCCTCCCCCTCCCCGAGGCACTTTTTTCTCTTTTTTTTTTTGTCCCCTAACAGGCATCTGTAGTTCGCCAAGTGCATTTTCTAACATTCCCGCTTGCGCATCTATCGGGATTCCGCGCATTTCTTTTTCTCCCTCAATAGGCTTCTGTTTAGCGCTATTCTTCATTCGCCAACTGCATTTTTTAATTTTATTTCTCCCTCAATAGCTTCTGTTGAGCGCAATTCGCCAACAGGTTTTGTTGCTTTTTGTTTTGTTTTTTTTTCCCCCAAAAGGCTTTTGCGAAGCGCGATTCTTCATTCGCCAACTGAATTTTAATTTTATTTGTCCCTCAATAGGCTTCTGTTGAGCGCAAATTTTGCCAACAGGTTTTGTTGTTTTTTTTTGTTTTTTTTTTGTCCCCAAAAGGGTTCTGCGAAGCGCTATTCTTCATTCGCCAACTGCATTTTTAATTTTATTTGTCCTCAATAGCTTCTTTTTGAGCGCAATTCGCCAACAGGTTTTGTTGCTTTTTTGGGGTTTTTTTTTTTCCCCCAAAAGCTTCCCGCGAACGCGATTCTTCATTCGCCAAATGCATTTTAAATTTATTTGTCCCTCAATAGGGTTCTGTTGAGCGCAATTCGCCAACAGGTTTGTTGTTTTTTGTTGTTTTTTTTTTTTTGTCCCCCAAAAGGCTTCTGCGAAGCGCTATTCTTCATTCGCCAACTGCATTTTAATTTATTTCTCCCTCAATAGGGTTCTGTTAGCGCATTCGCCAACAGGTTTTTTTGTTTTTTTTTTTTTTTTTTTTTTGTCCCCCAAAGGCTTCTGCGAAGCGCGACTCTTCATTCGCCCAACTGCATTTTAATTTTATTTTCCTCATTTGGCTCTGTTGAGCGCAATTCGCCAACAGTTTTGTTGCTTTTTTGGTTTTTTTTTTTTCCCCCAAAAGGCTTCTCCCAAGGCGTTTTTCATTCGCCCACGCATTTTAATTTTATTTTCCTCAATAGACTTCTGTTTAGCCAATTCGCAACAGGTTTTTTTTTTTTTTTTTTTTTTTTTTTTTTTTTGCCCCCAAAAGGTTTAAGGGATTTTATTGAATGATTTTAATTTTTATTTTTCCCCCCCAAAAGGTT
>NW_027627253.1:0-5363 GCF_034508935.2 Berghia stephanieae
GTGAAACCCTGAACTTTTATAATCTTTTAAAAATCAGTTTAGTAAAATTACTCTTAAAGGGAGGGCAAAAAAACAATAACAAGTGACGTCAACTTCTTTTATCTTTTCTAAATCAGGCGAAATGCCCCTCCATCACAACAATGTTAAAACAAACCCCATTACACTTCGCAGTCAGGCCCTGTTATAGGAGTGTGCACAAATTGGAGAAAACTCAAGTTTAAGTTTGTGTTTTCCTACAAACTTTAAAAACTTTTTTTTAGCGGGAAAACCATTAAATCAAATCTAGTTTTCGGGGAGGGAATACGAGAAACATTTTAAAAAGAAAGTCCTGCCCTTTTTTTTTTTCTTTTTCTTTTTAAATTTTAGAATTTCGAAATTCGTAAAATTTGACCCCATTTTTCTTATGAAAACGCAGTTTCTTTTGTGACGCAACATTTTAAAAACTTTCTATATAGTAGGGGAATTTAGGCCCAAAAAAAACCCTTGAATTTGTGCAAAAAAGGGTTGAAAGCGAAAATTACTATGTTTTAAATATAAAAAACCCAAAATTTTTATGAATAGAACCACTTGGAGTCATATTATTTTAGATAAAAGGGTTTTTTAAAATTAAAAAATTTTTTAAAATGGCGACAATAATTTCATCTTTTTTTGTGTAAACTTCGGGGCAAGCCGCCCAAAGGGTTTTACTCTCCTTGGATTCCCGGGGGCTTTTTTTAGCGTCAAAGCGGATTTTTCCTTTCCCTTTACTTTCGATTCACGTACCTACAAATTATTTAATCAAAAATATTTTTCCCATTTCACTGTTTTAAAGGGACGCTATCGAGCAATTTTATAATAAAGAGATTTTTTTTTCTGCATCTTTTAAAATAAGAAAATTTCTTTTTCTCAAAAACGGGGGGGGCAGAGGGGAAACAGCAGAGGGGTAGACAAAACAGACAAGCAAAACCCGGTGTTGAAAAAGGGACAATGCCCTTCTCCCCCCCTCCTGTTTTCTTTTCTTTCCAAAAAACGCTTTAAACATTTTTTGAGTTAAAACCTATTTCATCAAAAATTTAGACATAAAGAGCGCATACCATTTACATTTCTATAATTATCATCATTACACATCATCAACCACTATGAGCTGTGTTTGGCAGTTATTACTTTTCGTTTTTACCTCAAAAGGGGCAATGGGGGAATGTTCTATTTGTACTGTTGTGTCCTTATGTACGGCCTGCACAATTTTGCCCCTTTATGATGTGTCTTAAAAGAAAGAACGAAAGAAAGGAGAGAGGAGAGAAGAAAGAGAGGAAGGAGGAGGGGAAAAGAGTTTGAAAGAAAATTTCATATGCCTAATAAAAGGAAAGCGTTTGCATGATTTCAATACACATACAAACAAAAATAACTGCTCCCCGAGACTGGAAAGTGTTTTATATGCAAAAAGATAAACAGACCGTTAAATGTCCCTCTAAAAGATATTGAAAGTTTAAAAAAAATGATACAAAGGGGCATAACATTGTCTGTAAAATTTTAAATGCCAAAAAAATTTAGGCGATTAGAATTAAAAGAAATCTAAAAAATTTTTTTACAAAATTTCCCAAATTTCGTCATTTTCTTGGGGGATCCCAAATGAATATATTCAACCCCAAGAATAATGAACAAGTTAAAAATTAGTTTTGATATAAAAAACAAACGTGCTTTTAAAAAAAAAAACCTGGAATGGGAGTACTCCTTTCTGTAATGACAACAATATGGAAAAAATTTCGTAAAAATGCTTACTATAAAAGATTTGAATTTATTCCCGGGAGGAATTTAGCGCTCAGGAAGCACACGACCGCCCTTACCATAAAATTTGTTATGCACGATACTTAAAAAAACAAGCTTTATGATGCATGCTGATGATAAAATGAGTAACAGTTCTTTTAAAGAAAACGAGCTTTCTAAATTATATCTTTTTTAGGTGTACCCTGCAACAAATGGTCGATCGACATGAAAAAACCCCCGTGGGGTTTTTTTCCCGATTGCAAAAGTGTCCCAAAAAAATCATAAATGTTTTATGTAAAGAGAAAAGTATCGGGCCCCATGCAAGTGTTTTAAAGGGCCCTTTGCGTTGCACGATTATGTAGATGCGGGGGGTGTGTGTGGGGGGGGGGGGGGGTCTTAGGGCATACAGTAAAAAAGTAAAAAATTTTTCTCCTTCTCTCTCTCTCTCTCTCTTCTCTCTTCCTCTCCTCCCGTGCTCCCCCCCACTCCCCTCCCAACCTCCCCTTTTATCTACTATTACAACACGAAATAACCTCAGTTTGCTACCGTAAATGGTTTTTCCGGTGTATTTAAAGTTTTGAACGCACATTTTTGTCGTGGTTATTTCCTCGGATAAGTAACTAAAGAAAAATAAAGTCTAAAAACCACTGTTTATAAATTGCCAAATGGTTCTATATCAGGGGTTATTTATACGGGCCATAGCTCCTATATGCCAAATTTTCAGGATTAAAAACCCCCTTGGCAGGTTTTACCTGATTTTCCCTAATCAATGAAAAAGAAGAAAATATATTTTTTTACGCGTTATTTCCTTTTTTAATATAGCTGTAATAGTAAAATCTAAGGGCCTTAAACCGATACTTATAATTGTTTGGGCCAGAGTGGTTCTTTTCAGATTTTTTTTTCAGGGGTCTTAGCAACCTTATGCAAATTTTCATGTTTTTCCCCCCAAATTTTTCACGTTTTAGCCTAACCCCCCAAAAAAAAAAATAGAAAGAGAAAATACCATGCGGCTATTCTGGTCTAGGGTATGACACTCGCTTTCGGTCGGAAGGCCCTGGGTTCGAGCCTCGCGCTCGGGGCATATTTTTGTCCCCAAAAGGCTCTTTACTCACATTCTCTCCCGTACTAAAGGGGTTTAAATAAGTACCGGCCGTTAAACAGCGTTGCTTTGTCCGACAAATTGTAATACGCCTAACACTCATTTTACGCCTAATTTTTAAATTTGCTATTGACCGGGACCCCTTGTAAAGCGTTTGAGCAATTTAGTGGATATTGCTCTATATAAAGCTAAAAAAAAAAAAAGAGCTCAACATGGGAAAATTGACCTCTAAAACCCTTTTCAGCCAACACAAAAAAAAAGAAAACATACATAAATTTTATTACTTTCCCAAAAACATTGACGGGAGAGAACGCCGTGCACTACTTATTGCGGCGTATTACCCGAGTCATTTGGCCTTTTGTTGTAATGGAAAAACTCAAAAAAAGACCAAAATATTATCTATTACAACAATGTTAATCAGGGCCCCTAAGGAGTTGGATGTAGACCTGTATATTATATATTAAAATGTACACGATGGGACAGAGAAATTTTTTCTGTTTTTTTTTAAAGCTATTTCATATTTTTTTTAAAATTTTTATTTTTACTATACTAGCACTTAGTAACTATAGATAGTAGCGCTTGGCTGAGAATTCACAACTTCCCACCCGGAAAATAACAAACCCAAAACCAAAAAACGCGGAGGAAAAAACAATAACAAAGACCTAAGTACGTCACCTTCAACTATTTATAGAAAAAACAAAATGAGTCATTCAGCTCATTGTTAGGGATTCAATAGTCTGATGTCACGTCGCCCAGCAAGGGCGGCTCCGGGGGTTTAAAAAAAGAAGATCGGTACTTTTTTTTTTTCATGCCGGCTAGAACTTTCATAAAATTCTTGTGATCAAAAGTTAAAATCAAAACATATCAGACTTAAAGTTTTTTTTTCCTCTGGGTACGCTTTAAAGGTCTCGGAGAAATATTTCATAAGTGCTCCACCATTGTTTCCCAAGTTTTTTGAGCCAGTTACTAAGTTTGAACGTCATTACGGGGAAGTGACGTCACGACTGTTGAGCACGTCTTTAGCAAGCCATTTCATTAGAATCCTCACTAAATGTATTTTCAACACACACTTTTAAGGGGAACATTTTTTTGTTGTTTTTTAAAAATTGATGTTATGCGTTTAGTTTTTTTAAAAAGCAAAAAACTCCGACCACCGCCAGCCAGATAAAACTAGAGCTGCCAAAACCCAAAAAATGTTAAGATAATCATTTATTTTAAGGGGGGGTTTGGTCTATTTTTTAGGAAAATCCTTCGAAAAAAAATTTATTTTGAATTTTGATGGAAATTATATTTTATTACCCAGAAATAAATAATTGAAATCCAAATTCTTAAAGTAGACATAAAGCATGAAAAACACAGTCAAAATGGTAAAGATAGTAAGAAAAGTGTGAAAAACGGAAGTATTTGCTATTTTCTCAGAATGTCAAATTTCTAAGGGGTAGGGGAAAAGTCAAACGTTTCTCTGAATCATTCAATGAAATTGTCTAAAAATTTCCCCCTTTATCACAGAATAATGTATTGTGTCACCATAGAAGATGTTTTGAAAAAAAGGGGAAATTTTGAATTTAACCCAAATTTCTAAATTTTTTTTAACATAAATTTTGTCATAACATTTTGATTTTCAATTTGTAATTTTTCTAATAAAAATTCCATAAGCAAAGCCGTAAAATCTCTCTAGTGCACCTATAGTACAAGTTGACAAAGAGGGAAGAATATGGAGGCATTCCTTCATTTGTTTTTTTGGAACTTTCCCACAAGATTGTTATATTTTTTTTTTCCCCCCCAAATTGGGTCGCAAAAGGGGGTTCAACACAGATAATTAAAATTTTCACCATAAAAGTTGTTTTTTAACCTATAATGACGTACAGAATGATTAAAAACCCCCCCCAATATTGTAAAAAAAATTTTTTTTTTTAAAAGACCCAAACCCCCCTTAATTTAAGTCTGATGAAAGCCGTTTAAAACAGTTCTTTTCCATTCCTTTGGGGGAAAACAATTCGTATATCTATCTTTCCCACTTTTAACTTGTAGCAAATATTTTTTTTTCTTTTTCTTCCTCTATAGTTTCCGCTTTCGTTTTTTTTTTCCCCCATTTTTGACTCACCGTGTAAAGCGGTATTGGTCGGGAGGACTAGTTACGGGAATTGAATTTTTAGACCAAAATTAAATTTGGGTTCGATTTTTTACACCATGGTGGGAAAATAAAACCCCTTTCTTGATTGCAATAAACGCAACGTTCTATTTTTATCATTTTATTTACACATTCAATTTTTGGAGTCCTATTATCCCCAATGATACCGTTTTGAGACGGTTGGTCCCTTACTCTCTCTTTTATCTCCCTTTGATAGAATCCGTGACGTGGCCAAAGGGAAATGCTGATAGGGGTCATCGGGCCCGGGAAAGACAATTGGTAAAAGTTTTTATTTTTATTTTTTTATTATTATTTTATTATTATTTTATTATTATTATTTTTATTATATTTTTATTATTTTTTTTATTTTATTATTATTAATTTTTTTAT
>NW_027627254.1:0-5353 GCF_034508935.2 Berghia stephanieae
AATAATAATAATAATAATAATAATAATAAAATAATAATAATAATAATAAATAATAAAATAATAATAATTTATAAGGTCTTGGGTTCGATCCTCGTTCGCGCATACTTTACAGAGTTGGCCCACGGGCCGGCCAACCGTGCCGGGTTCAAATCCCGGTTTGGGAGCTTTATTCATACGATTTTATCGCCTCGTCGATTCGAGGCTTTACCGCACGGGCGTCCCTGGGTAAGAAGCTCTCGCTACGGCCGAGAAGGACTCTAGCGCCGGGACGCTCCCGCGTAAGCCCTCCGAGGGCCGAGGAAAAAACTTTGGTCGAGCGCATTTCCTCTACGGAGCGAATTTGAATGAAATAAACCCACCACCTATGATCGCACCTGGGACCTCCCATTGCCGACCGGTTTTGAACTTCGGGGCCCTTCCCGTTAGGGCCCTGTACTCGCTTGGCGGAGTGTTAAACGCGTTCCCGCTACTTCGCTAGAGTCGGGCGATCGACGACTCGGGCTCGATCGAGTTGGCCCACGGGCCGGCCAACCGTGCCGGGGTTCAAATCCCGGTTTGGGAGCTTTATTCATACGATTTTATCGCCTCGTCGATTCGAGGCTTTACCGCACGGGCGTCCCTGGGTAGGGCTCTCGCTACGGCCGAGAAGGACTCTAGCGCCGGGACGCTCCCGCGGTAAGCCCTCCGAGGGCCGAGGGAAAAAACTTTGGTCGAGCGCATTTCCTCTACGGAGCGAATTTGAATGAAATAAACCCACCACCTATGATCGCACCTGGGACCTCCCCATTGCCGACCGTTTTGAACTTCGGGGCCCTTCCCGTTAGGGCCCTGTACTCGCTTGGCGGAGTGTTAAACGCGTTCCCGCTACTTCGCTAGAGTCGGGCGATCGACGACTCGGGCTCGATCGAGTTGGCCCACGGGCCGGCCAACCCTGCCGGGGTTCAAATCCCGGTTTGGGAGCTTTATTCATACGATTTTATCGCCTCGTCGATTCGAGGCTTTACCGCACGGGCGTCCCTGGGGTAAGAAGCTCTCGCTACGGCCGAGAAGGACTCTAGCGCCGGGACGCTCCCGCGGTAAGCCCTCCGAGGGCCGAGGGAAAAAACTTTGGTCGAGCGCATTTCCTCTACGGAGCGAATTTGAATGAAATAAACCCACCACCTATGATCGCACCTGGGACCTCCCCATTGCCGACCGGTTTTGAACTTCGGGGCCCTTCCCGTTAGGGCCCTGTACTCGCTTGGCGGAGTGTTAAACGCGTTCCCGCTACTTCGCTAGAGTCGGGCGATCGACGACTCGGGCTCGATCGAGTTGGCCCACGGGCCGGCCAACCCTGCCGGGGTTCAAATCCCGGTTTGGGAGCTTTATTCATACGATTTTATCGCCTCGTCGATTCGAGGCTTTACCGCACGGGCGTCCCTGGGGTAAGAAGCTCTCGCTACGGCCGAGAAGGACTCTAGCGCCGGGACGCTCCCGCGGTAAGCCCTCCGAGGGCCGAGGGAAAAAACTTTGGTCGAGCGCATTTCCTCTGGGCAAATTTGAATAAAAAACCCACCACCTATGATGCACCTGGGCCCTCCCCATTGCCAAACCGGTTTTGAACTTGGGGGGCCCTTCCCTTAGGGCCCGTATCGCTGGGAAGACCGTTTACGGGGCGTTAAAACGTTTTTCCCCCGCTACTTCGCAGAGTAGTGCAGGGGAAAAATTCGGGCTGTTCGGGGGGTCGGCTCGGGTTTGCCAACTGCCGGGGTCGAATTGAATTTGCCCCAAAAAAAATTTTTTTTTGTAGCCCGCAAGGGGGAAAAGGCTACCTTACCGGGGGTTTGGGACGTATAGTAGGGAAGGCGGTCGTGGGTCGGAAAAATTGAAATTGAAGAAAGGCGAGCCGAAAGGCCGCGGGGCCCTTTGGTACACCCACTCACCAGCGCCTGGACGAGCGGTGGTGGAGAGCCCGGGAGTGGCCCCAGGTTAGCTCCTCGGTAGAGGACCTAGATCGTGTGAGCGCGAGCGGTCCGGGCGGTCGGGCAGTCCGACCCAGCGCGAAAAGGGCCAAAGGGGTGAACTTTTGTGCGGAGAGTGGGAAAGGGCCGTCGGCAAAGGGAGTCGAGCGCTGGGAGTTCTCGGCGTCTGGGTTTTGGGTCTCGGCCCCCGTACCCCCTTCCCAGGGGGTCCGTCCCGCCGGGTTGGAAAGGGATACGCTCCCCATTGATCCTGCCTTAGTCTTATGCTTGTTTTGAGGGTTTAACCCATGCCGCCTATCTCCCCTAACAGAAGGGGAAGCCGCAACTGCCAGTATATCGGCGAAAATACAGGGGGTGGGCGATTTTTGTCCGGACACCTTGGAAATCCCAGAGCTAATACGTGCACACGATCCTCTCCAAAGGGGGGTTACCTCCCGGGGAGAGGGGCATTTTTTTGGATTGCCGGCGGGGGTGTTAACGCCGCCCCCCAGGCTGAGGCAACTCTGGGTATTGACGCCGCTGTTACGGCGTGCCCGTTTCCCTCGCCGCCCATCAAATTTAGACGGCCCGGCAAGAGCCCCCCGTGTTGGCTAGGGTTACGGAGGATCAGGGTTCGATCCCGGAGAGGGAGCCTGCGAGACGGCTACCACCTTAAGGGGGCAGCAGGCGCGCAACTTAAACCCACTTCCCAGCACGGTGAGGAGTGAAGATAATTTTCGGGGCTGGGCTCCAGCAGCCCAGCGGTCGATTGAGCGTAGAAACCCAAAAACGTGCCCTTAAGACCAAACGGGGGGCAAGCCGGGGGCCAGCAGCCGCGGGAATTCCCGCCCGATGGGGTATGTTTAGTTGCTGCGTTTAAAAAGCCGTAGTTGGATCTTGAGGAAGGGCACCACCAGGAGTGGAGCCTGCGGCTCAATTTGACTCAACACGGGGAAGCTTACCAGGTCCGGACACCGCGTGGATTGACAGACTGAGGCTCTTTCATGATTCGGTGGGTGTGGTGCATGGCCGTTGCTAGCCCGTGGAGCGATCCGTCTGGTTCATTCCGATAACGGCGAGACTCTGCCCTGGCGATAACAAACGGCGGTCAAGAGGGGTCCGTCTCACGGGTTGGGTCGGCGTTCGGCTCTCGGGTCGGGCGTCGGTCTTCCCACTCAGGAGGAGGCGGTGCCCCGGACCGCCGTCCGCGCAGGCCGCGTCCTGCAGGATTGACCTCGAGCAGTGCGTACGAGATGGAGCCATAACAGGTCTGTGATGCCCTATAGACGTCCTGTGCTGCACGTGTGCTACAGTGGGGCGCCAGCCGCGCGGTGTAGACCGTGAAGCGGTAGGAGTCTTCATGTCCGGGGTCGGTCTTCCTGCGAGTTTGGGCCGTGAACTCGGAATGCCACGTAGTCACGGTCAGCATCCCGTGCCGACTACGTCCCTGCCCTTTGTACACACCGCCCGTCGCTACCTTCGGTGGACGCGCAGCCAGGGCCCCGGAGTGGCCGCGAGACGAGCTTCGCTCCTGAAATCGCAGTCGTCGCGATGTCGCCCGAACTGCGCTGCCCCGAAGGGTAAAAGTCGTAACAAGGTTACCGTAGGTGAACCTTCGGTAGGATCACGTCCGATTTCGTTTTGCCCCCAGCCCGCCCGCCCGACGGGTGAAGGGTTAAAACACTGTCCGGTGAGGCCGGGCTGCTCCCTGGCCGGGGAGCGTCCAGCTGATAAACGGGCGGCGGCGTTGCGCCGCGAGTAACCGCGCGCGCAACGCTTGCCCCCCCCACCCTTTGTCGTCGTTTGGCCCTTAAGCGAGAGAAAATAAATACAACCTTTGGCGGGGGATCACTCTGCTCGCGCGTCGATGAAGAGTGCGGCCAAAGCCGTATTGAGTTCGTGTGAACTGCAGCTGCCTCATTGAACATCGACGTCTTGAACGCAAATTCGGCCGTGGCGTAAGTCACCGGGCCACGTCCGAAAGAGGTCGGCCCTACGACGTCGCCGCAACCGGAGTTTTTTCTCGGGGGGACTGAGCGGCGCGACGTCCGTTACCGGTGGGGTCTCGCCCAAACTGCGGCCGTAGAATCGAAGGCTCCCGTCTGACCACGGGAGACGTCGTCCCCCCCCGGCCTCTGGAAAGGGCGGGGGACGACGAATAAGACGCGCAACCGAAACGGGAGCACGCAGGGGCGATCGGCTCTTCTTCCCCACCTCGGCCTGCTCGATTGTACAACGCGAGCGAGGGCTTCGTGGGGGTAATGGCGGGGAAGTAAGTAAAACGACGCGCGGCCGAACCCGAGGGATGGGCAACTGGCCGACCTCATATCGAACGAGGTACCCCGCCGAACTAAAGCATTTCAGTAACGGAGGAAAAGAAACCAACGGGGACTCCCCCAGTAAACGCGAGTGAAGGGGGAAGAGCCCAGCGCTGAAACCCCCGGGGCCCCGTGCCCGCGGGGGCTGTAGCGTTTCGGCGGTGTCGAGCGGGATCGGGAGCGCCGCGCGAGTCTTCTCGAGCGGGCTTGCCCAGAGCGGGTGCCAGGCCCTTCCCGGGCGGCGCTCCCTTCCCGCCGACCTGACCCCGGAGTCGGTTTTCTTGGCAGTGCAGCCCGAAGCGGGTTGGTAAACTCCACCCAAGGCTAAGTACCTGCGCGAGTCCGATAGCGAACAATACTGTGAGGGAAAGTTGAAAAAACTGAAGAGAGGGTGCAAAGCGCGTGAAACCGCCAAGGGTAAACTGGCTGAGCCGAGCGACCCTGTCCCGCCGTGCGGCTGGTCGCCCGTGCCCCCGCGGAGGCGCCCCGGAGACGGGACGCCTTCCGAGTTCGGGGGTCGGGCGCGGGGCCCCACCACGGCGGGTCTCCGCTGCCACCGGGACCGGGCCGTCTCGTCCGCGCGCCCTAAAGCGGGTCGTCGGCCTGCGGATCGTGGCGCGAGTTGGCACGAGACGGTCGTATTCGGTGCCGTGGTCGACCGCGGACAAACGCGGCGGTTCGCCCCGGGGGTTTCGGCCTCCCGGGCGGGCGCCTCCGGTCCGTCGAAAGGTTGCGCAGCGTTATTCCGGTACCTGCCCGACCCTCTTGAAACACGGACCAAGGATCCGACGCCTGTGCGAGGGCCCCAGGGTTTCCCACCCAAACCCCACGGCAGTGAAAGCGAGAGGCCCTCGCGGGCCGAGGGCGGGATCTCTCGGGCGACCTCACCGAGTCCCCGGAGCCAAACCCCCGGCCCCCGGGGGTCGCCGCGTTGACGGCCCTGTCGGAGCTTTAGTGCAGGCGTCGGGACCCGATAGATGGTGATCTACGCCTGAGCAGAGCGAAGCCGGGGGAACCTCTGGTGGAGGCTCGAAGCGACTCTGACGTGCAAATCGACCGCCCGACTTGGGGGTAGGGGCGAAAGACCCAAATCGA
>NW_027627255.1:0-19494 GCF_034508935.2 Berghia stephanieae
AAAAAAAAAAAAAATTTTCAAAAATTTAAAAATTTAAAAAATTTTAAAAAAAAAAAACCAAAAATTTAAAATGATTTAAAATTTAAATTTTAAAAAAGTAATTTAAAAATTTCCCCCCCCAAAAAAAAAAAAGGGGAAAAAAAAAAAATTCCCCCCCCCCTTTTTTAAAAAAAAAACCCCCCCCTTTTTAAAAAAAAAAAAAACCCGGAAATTTAAAATTTTTAAAAAAACCAAAAAAAAAGGGAAAATTTTTTAAAATTTTTAAAATTTTAAAATTTTTTTTTTAAATTTGGAAAGAAAAAAAAAAAAAAATCGAAAAAAAAAAATTTTTTTTAAAAAATTTTTAAAAAATTTAAAATAAAAAAAATTAATAAAAAAATCAAAATTCAAATTTTTAATTTTAAAAATTGAATTTAAAAAATTAAAAATTTCCCAAAAAAAGGGAAAAAAAAAAAATTAAAAAACCAAATTTTTAAAATTTTTTATTTAAAAACCCAAAAAAAAAAAAAAAAAAAAAAAATTTTTTATAAAAAGGGAAAATGTAATTCCCCCCCCCCCCCCCCCCAAAAAAAAAAAAAAAAATTTTAAAAAAAAATTTAAAATTTTTAAAAAAGAAATTTTTTTAAAGGGGAAAAAACCCCCAAAAACTTTTTTTAAAAAAATTTTTTCCTTTTTTTTAAAAACGAAATTTTTTTAAATTTAAAAAAAAAAAAAAAAAAAAAAAAAATTTTAAATTTAAAAAATTTTTTTTTCAACATTTTAAAATGAAAATTTAAAATTTAAATTTTTAAAATTTTTTAAATTTAAAAAAATTTTCAAAACCAAAATTTAAAAAAGGGAAAAAAAAAAAAATAAAAATTTAAAATTTTTTAAATTCCCCCCCTTTAAAAAAAATTTTAAAAAAAAAAGAAAAATTTTTAAATTTAAATTTAATTTTAAAAATCCAAAAAAAAACCCCCCCCCCCCCCCCCCCCTAAAAAAAAAAAACTAAATTAAAAAATTTAAAATTTCCCCAAAAAAATTTTAAAATTTTAAAAAAAAAAACATTTTTTTCAAAATTTAAAATTTTAAAATTAAAATCAATTTAAAAATCAAATTTTAAAAAAAAAAAAAAAAAAAACCAAAAAAAAAATTTAAAAAATTTAAAAGGGAAATCAAAAACCAAATTAATTTCAAAAAATTAAATTAAATTTCAAACGGAATTTAAAAAAAATTTTCCCAAAAATTTAAAAAAATGGAAAAAAAAAAAACCCCCCCTTTTTTTTTAAAAAAAAAAAAAAAATAAAAACTAAAAAAAAATTTTTAAAATTTTCCCAAAATCCAAAATTTAAAAAGAAAAAAAATTTTTCCCCCCCCCCCCCCCCAAAAAAAAAAAAAAAAAAAAAAAAAAAAAAAATTTTTTAAAAAATTGTAACTCGAAAATTCAAAAGGACTCCTAAAAATTTTGAATTTTCAAAATTAAAACTCGGAAAATTGGAAAAAAAAAAAAAAAAAAAAAAAAAAAAAATTTAAAAACCCCCCAAAAATTTTTTTTTTTAAATTTTAAAAAGAAAGTTTAAAGCTTTTCCCAAAAAAAATTTTAAATTTAAAACGGGTTTTAAAAAACGAAAAAAAACCCCCCCCCCCTTTCCCCCAAAAAAAAAAATTTTTTTTTTTGAAAAAATGAAAAACTCAAAACACTATTTTAAAAAAAATTTTAAAATTTAAGTTTTCAAAACCGGAAAATTTTTTTAAAACGTATTTTTTTCCCCCCCCCCCCCCCCCCCCCAAAAAAAAAAAAAAAAAAAAAAAAAAAAAAGGAAATCCAAAAAATTTTTTCAATTTTCAAAAAGTCAAAAAGATTTTCAAAAAATTTCAGATTTTTCATCTGTTGAAAATTAAATTTTAAAAAATCGAAAAAATTTTTCCAAAAAAAAAAAAAAATTTTAAAAAATTTTTCCAAATTAATTTTAAAAAAATTTAAAAAAAGTTCAAAACGACTTTTCAAAAAAATTAAGATTTCATCAATTGTCGAAAATTTGGGAAATTTAAAAAAACGTAAATTTCCAAAAACAAAAAAAAATTTCAAAAAAAAAAAAAAAAAATTTAAACCCAAACCCCACATTTTAAAAATAAAAAATTTTTTAAAGCAAAAATCGGAAATTTTTAAAAAATAATTTACCCCCCCCCCCCCCCCCAAAAAAAAAAGAAAAAAAAAAAATTTAAACTCCAAAATTATTTTAAAAATTTGAACCCAAAGCTCAAAACGGAAATTTTAAAAAAAAAATTTTCAATTTTTTAAAATGGAAAATTTAAAAAAAAAAATTTCCCAAAAAAAAGAAAAAAAACAAAATTTAAAACCAAAATTTTTTTTTTAACATTAAAAAACAAGAGTTTAAAACGACTATTTTAAAAAAATTGAAATTTCTCAATTGTCGAAAATTTGGAATTTGAAAAAAACGTCAAATTTTTCCCAAAAAAAAAATCGAAAAATTAAAAATTTAAAAAATTTTTTTTTTCTTAAAACCCTTTAAATTTAAAACAAAATTTCAAGCAAAAAAATTGAAATTTTAAATTTAAAACTAAAAATTTTAAAAAAAATCCCCCCCCCCCCCAAAAAAAAAAAAAAACAAAAAAAAAAAAAAAAAAAAAAAAAAAAAAAAAAAAAAAAAAAAAAAAAAAAAAAAAAAAAAAAAAAAAAAAAAAAAAAAAAAAAAAAAAAAAAAAAAAAAAAAAAAAAAAACAAAAAAAAAAAAAAAAAAAAAAAAAAAAAAAAAAAAAAAAAAAAAAAAAAAAAAAAAAAAAAAAAAAAAAAAAAAAAAAAAAAAAAAAAAAAAAAAAAAAAAAAAAAAAAAAAAAAAAAAAAAAAAAAAAAAAAAAAAAAAAAAAAAAAAAAAAAAAAAAAAAAAAAAAAAAAAAAAAAAAAAAAAAAAAAAAAAAAAAAAAAAAAAAAAAAAAAAAAAAAAAAAAAAAAAAAAAAAAAAAAAAAAAAAAAAAAAACGAAATTAAAAAAAATTTTTACTTAAACGAAAGACTTTTAAAACCAAAATTTATAAAATTGAAATTTTAATTCAAATCGATATTTGAAAAATGAATTCCCCAAAAGTGGGAAAATCGAATTTAAAAATCCAAATTTTTCTCAAAAAAATGAAATGAAATCGAATTCAACAAATTAAATTATCAATGTAAACGGAATTGAAAAAATCTAAATTTCCCCCCCCCTTTAAAAAAAAAACCGAAAAAAATGAAAAAATCAAATCCTTTCTAAATTAATTCAAAGACTCAAAACGCTCTTCATCAAAAATTAATTTTCAAGTGAAATGAAATTTGAAAAAACGCAAATTTCACCAAAAAACTGAAAAATCAATTAAATCCAAATTATTATTTTTCAACATTGTGAAACTCGAAGACGTTCAAATCGACTATTTCAGCAAAAATTCGAAGATTTCATCAGATTGTCGAAAATTCGGAATTTGAAAAAATCGTCAAATTTCACCATAAAACGTGGAAAAATCAAAATTTAAAATCCAAAATTTAATTTTTGATCATTGTAAAACTCGAAGATGCTCAAAGCGACTATTCAGCAAAAATTGAAGATTCCATCAGATTGCGAAACTCGGAAATTTGAAAAATCGTCAAATTTCACCCCCCCCCCAAAAAAAAAAACTGAAAAAAATAAAAATCTGGAAACTCCAAAATTCACTTTCTAACATTGTGATCTCGAAAGATGCTCAAAACGGATCTTTCAGCAAAAATTCGATGATTTTCATAAAGTGAAAACTCGGAAATTTAAAAATCGTAAATTTACGAAAAAACGTGAAAAAATCAAAAATCTGTAAACTCTAAATTATTATTTTCAACATTGTGAAACTCGAAAGACGTTCAAATCACTATTTCATGCAAAAATCAAGATTTATCAGATGTCGAAAATCGGAAATTAAAAAATCGTCAAAATTTCACCATAAAACGTGAAAACGAAATTTCAAAAATCCAAAATTTTATTTTGATCATTGTAAACTCTGAAGATGCTCAAAACGACATTTCAGCAAAAATTGAAGATTCATCAGATTGCGAAAACTCGGAAATTGAAAAATCGTCAATCCCCCCCCCCCCCAAAAAAAAAAGAAAAAAAAAATCTAAACTCAAATCTACTTCAAACTTGTGAATCTCGAAAGATGCCAAAGATCTTTCATCAAAATTCTATTTTAAAGGATTTGTGAATTCGAAAGTGAAAAAAATCGCAAATTTCACATAAAACGTGCAAAAAAATCGAATTTCAAAAATCCAAATTTTTAATTTTTGATCATTGAACTCTGAAGATGCCAAGCGACTATTCACAAATTGAAATTTCTCAGATTGGAAACCGAATTTGAAAAAACGTCAATCCCCCCCCCCCCTCAAAAAAAAAAAACTGAAAAAAAAATCTGAAACTCAAATTCTACTTCTAAACATTGTGAATCTCGAAATGCTCAAAACGCTCTTTCATGCAAATTCGATGATTTTCTATGTGAAAACTCGGAAATTTAAAAAATCGAAATTACCGAAAAAAAACGTGAAAAAAAAATCGTAACCATTATTATTCCATTGTAAACCAAAGACGTTCAAAACGACTTTTTGCAAAAATCAGATGATGATGTCAAAACGGAATTTGAAAATCGCATTTTAAAAAAACGTGAAACGAAATTCAAAATCCAAATTTAATTTATATAAGTAACCTGAAGATGCCAAAGCGACTATTCAAGCAAAAATTGAGATCATCAATTGTCAAACTCGGAATTGAAAAAATCTCATTTCCCCCCCCCCCCCCCAAAAAAAAAAAACAGAAAAAAAAACTAAACTCAAATTCTACTTTCTAAACATTGTGAATCTCGAATGCTCAAAACGGACTTTCATGAAAATCGAATTGTCTAGTGAAACTCGAATGAAAAATCGTAAATAACCGAAAAAAAAGGAAAAAAATCAAATCTGTACCCTAATTATTATTTTTCACATTGTGAAACTCGAAAACGTCAAATCGACTATTCATGCAAAAATCGAGATTCATCAGATTGTCGAAAATTCGAATGAAAAAATCGCAAATTTCACCATAAAACGTGGAAAAATCGAAATTAAAAACCAATTTTAATTGACATTGTAAAACTGAAGATGCCAAAGCGACTATTCAAGCAAAATTGAAGATTCATCAATTGCGAAACTCGAATTGAAAAAATCCAAATCCCCCCCCCCCCCCCCCAAAAAAAAAAAATAACGTGAAAAAAGAAAATCAAACTCCAAAATCACTTCTAACTGTGATCTCAAAGATGCTCAAACGGACTCTTCAGCAAATCGATGTTTTTCAACGTTAAACTGAAATTTGAAAAAACGCAAATTTCACCGAAAAAAAACTGAAAAAAATAAAACTGTAACTCCTAATATTATTTTTCAACTTGAACTGAAAGACTTCAAAATCGACTATCATGCAAAAATCAAATTTCCGATTGTCGAAATTCGGAAATTTAAAAAATCGTAAAATTTCACCATAAAACGTGAAAAATCGAAAATTTCAAAAATCAATTTTAATTTTGATCATGTAAAACTCTAAAGCTCAAAACGACTATTTCACTAAAAATGAAGATTCATCATGCGAAAACTCGGAATTGAAAAAATCGTCAATTCCCCCCCCCCCCCCCTCAAAAAAAAAAACGGAAAAAAAGAAAATCGAAACCAAATTCTACTTTCAAACATTGTGAATCTCGAAGACTCAAAACGACTTTCATGCAAAATTCGATGATTTGTCTTAAGTTGAAACTTGAAATTGGAAAATCGTCAAATTCACCGAAAAAAAAGGAAAAAATCAAAATCTGTAACTCCTAAATTTTTTCACATTGTGAAACTCGAAAGACGTTCAAATCACTATTCATGCAAAAATCAAGATTTCATCAGATGTCGAAAATTCGAAATTTGAAAAATCGTCAAAATTTCACCAAAAACGGAAAATCGAAAATTTCAAAATCAAAATTTAATTTTGATCTTGTAAAACCTGAGATGCTCAAAGACGATATTCAAGCAAAAATTGAAATCCCAGATGCGAAAACTCGGAAATTTAAAAAATCGTCAATTCCCCCCCCCCCCCTCCAAAAAAAAAAAAACGGAAAAAATGAAAAACTGAAACTCAAAATTTACTTTCTAACATTGTGAATCTCGAAAGTGCTCAAACGGCTCTTTCAGCAAAAAAATCGATGATTTTGTCAACTGTTAAAACTGGAAATTTGAAAAAATCGCAAATTACCAAAAAAAACAAAACAAAAATCTGTAACCTAATATTTTTTTTCAACATTGTGAACTCGAAGACGTTCAAATCCTATTCATGCAAAAATTCGAAGATCATCAGATGTCGAAACGAATTGAAAAAATGTCAAATTTCATAAACGGGAAAAATCGAACATTTAAAAATCCAAAATTTAATTTTCGTCATTGAAACTTGAAGATGCTCAAGTCACTATTTCAAGCAAAAATTGAAGATCATCAGATGAAAACCGGAATTTAAAAACCAACCCCCCCCCCCCCCCCCAAAAAAAAACGGAAAAATAAAAATCTGGAAACTCCAAAATCTACTCTAAACTGTAATCTCGAAGATGCTCAAAAGATCTTCAGAAAATGATATTTGTCATATTGAACTGAAATTGAAAAATGTAAATTTCACCGAAAAAAAACTGAAAAAAATCAAATCGTAAACCTAAATATTATTTTTAACATTGGAACCGAAAGACGTTCAACGACTATTCATGCAAAATCAGATTTCACAGATTGTCGAAATCGAATTAAAATCTAAAATCACAAACTGAAAACGAAAATTTCAAAAACCAAAATTTTATTTTTGATCATTGAAACTGAAATCCAAAGACGACTATTTCACAAAATTGAAGATTCACAGATGCGAAACCGAATTTGAAAATCGCAAATTCCCCCCCCCCCCCCCCTCAAAAAAAAAAATGAAAAATAAATCTGAAACCAAAATTCACTTCTAAACATGTGATCTCGAAAATGCCAAAACGACCTTTCATGCAAAAATCATGATTGTCTATGTGAAAACTAAATTGAAAAACGTAATTACCGAAAAAAAACGAAAAAAATCAAAAATCGTAAACTAAATTATTATTTTTCAACATTGTGAAACTCGAAAGACGTTAAAATCGACATTTCATCAAAATCAAGATTACAATTGTCGAAAATCGGAATTGAAAAAATGTCAAATTCACCATAAACGTGAAATCAATAAAAATCAAAATTTTATTTGACATGTAAACTGAAGATCCAAGCACATCAGCAAAATTGAAGACATCAGATGTCAAAACTCGGAATTGAAAACCAATCCCCCCCCAAAAAAAAAACGAAAAAAAAAAAAATCTGAAACCAAAATTCATTCTAAACATGTGATCTCGAAAGATCCAAACGGACCTTTCATGCAAAAATCGATGTTTTTCATACTGTTGAAACTGGAAATTTGAAAAATCGCAAATTTCCCGAAAAACTGAAAAAAACAATCGAAACCCTATATTATTTTCACATGTGAAACTCAAGACGTTCAACGACTTCATCAAAATTCAAGATTTCATCGATTGTCGAAAATTCGAAATTTGAAAAATCGTCAAATTTCACCATAAACGTAAAATCAATTAAAATCAAATTTAATTTGATCTTGTAAACTCTGAGTGCTCAAGCGACTATTTCAAAAAAATTGAAATTCATCAATGCGAAAACTCGAAATTAAAAATCTCATTTCCCCCCCCCTCAAAAAAACGGAAAAAGAAAAATCTGAAACTCAAATTCTACTTTCTAAACATTTAACTCGAAAGAGCTCAAACGGCTCTTCATGAAAATTGATGATTTGCATATGGAAACTCGAAATTAAAAAATCGTCAAATTTACGAAAAAAAACAAAAAAATCAAAATTTAACCCTAATTATTATTTTTCACTTGTAAACCGAAAGCTTCAAAATCGACTTTCTCAAAATCGAAGATTTCACAGTTGTGAAAATTCGAATTAAAAATCTCAAATTCACCATAAAACGTGGAAAAACGAAATCAAAAACAAATTAATTGATCATTGAACCGAAGATCTCAAAGCGACTTCAGCAAAATGAAGATTCCAATTGACGAAAACTCGAAATTTGAAAATCGTCAAATTTCCCCCCCCCCCCCCCAAAAAAAACGAAAAAAAAAAAAAAATCTGGAAACTCCAAATCTACTTTCAAACTGTGAATCCGAAAAGCTCAAAGGATCTTTCATGCAAAAACGATATTTTATGAACTGAAAGGAAAATTAAATTTCACCGAAAAAAGTAAAAAAATCAAAAATCTGTAATCCTAAATATATTTTTCACATTGTGAAACGAAAACTCAAAATCCTTTCTCAATTCAAGTTTTCAGATTGTCGAAATTCGAATTTAAAATCGTAAATCACCATAAAACTGAAAATCGAAAATTAAAAATCAAAATTTTATTTTGATCATGAAAACTCTGAAGAGCCAAAGCGACTATTTCAGCAAAAATGAAGATTCATCAGTGCAAAACTCGGAATTAAAAATCTCAAATTCCCCCCCCCCCTCAAAAAAAAAACGGAAAAAAAAAATCGAAACCCCAAAAATTCACTTTCAACGTAACCAAAAATCCAAAAGGGTCTTTTATCAAAATTTGAAATTTTTCAAAAGGAAACCGGGAAATTAAAATTAAATTAACCCAAAAAAAAAGAAAAAAAAAAAATCTTAAACTCCAATTTTTAATTTTTTTAACTGTAACCAAAACTTCCAAATCACCTTTTATCAAAAATTCGAAATTTCACAATTTCAAACGAATTGAAAAAAACTCAAAATTTTACCAAAACGAAAAACAAAAAAATTTTAAAAACCAAAATTTAATTTTTTATCTTGAAAACCTGAAGACCAAACGCATTTCAGCAAAAAAGAAGATTCTCAGAGTCAAAACCGGAAATTTAAAAAATTCAAATCCCCCCCCCCCCCCCCCCCCCCCCAAAAAAAAAAAAAACGAAAAAAATAAAAACTGAAACTTTAAAATTTTTACTTTCAAACATGTGAATCTCGAAAGATGCTCAAAAGTCTTTCATGCAAAAATTCGAGATTTTGTCATATGTTGAAAACTGAAATTTGAAAAAAATGTAAATTTAACCGAAAAAAAACGTGAAAAAATCAAAAATCTGTAAACTCCTAATTATTTTTCAACATGTGAACTCGAAAGACTTCAAAATCGACTATTTCATGCAAAATTCAAGATTTCATCAGATTGTCGAAAATTCGATATTTGAAAAAATTCAAAATTTCACATAAAACGTGAAAAATCGAAATTTCAAAAATCCAAAATTTAATTTCGATCATTGTAAAATCTGAAGATGCTAAAGTCACTATTTCAAGCAAAAATTTAAGATTCATCAGATTGGAAATCGGAAATTGAAAAATCGTCAAATTTCCGCCCCCCCCCCAAAAAAAAAACAGAAAAAAAAAAAACTGGAAACCAAAATCTACTTCAAACATTGTGAATCTCGAAGATGCTCAAAAGGATATTCATGCAAATCGATGATTTTGTCATATGTGAAACTCGGAATTGAAAAATGTAAATTCACGAAAAAACGTGAAAAAAAAAACGTAACCCTAAATATTATTTTTCACATTGTGAAACCGAAAGACGTTCAAAATCGACTATTTCATGCAAAAATTCTGAAGATTTCTTCAATTGTCGAAAATTCGGAAATTTCAAAAAATCGTCAAAATTTCACCATGAAACGTGAAAAATCGAAAATTTCAAAAATCCAAAATTTAATTTTGATCATTGTAAAACTCTGAAGATCTCAAAGTCGACTATTTCAAGCAAAAAATTTGAAGATTCATCAGATTGTCAAAAACCCGGAAATTGAAAAAATCGTCAAATTCCCCCCCCCCCCCCCCCCCCCCCCAAAAAAAAAAAAAAAACGGAAAAAAAAAAAAATCTGGAAACTCCAAATTCTACTTTCTAAACATTGTGAATCTCGAAAGATGCTCAAAACGGACTCTTTCATGCAAAAATTCGATGATTTTGTCATAATGTTGAAAACTCGGAAATTGGAAAAAAAGTGAAATTCACCGAAAAAAAACGTGAAAAAAATCAAAATCGTAAACTCCTAAATTATTATTTTTTCAACATTGTGAAACTCGAAAGACGTTCAAAATCGACTATTTCATGCAAAAATTCTAAGATTTCTTCAGATTGTCGAAAATTCGGAAATTTCAAAAAATCGTTAAAATTTCACCATAAAACGTGAAAAAATCGAAAATTTCAAAATCCAAAATTTAAATTTTGATCATTGTAAAAGTCTGAAGATGCTCAAAGACGAATATTTCAGCAAAAAATGAAGATTCATCAATTTTCGAAAACTCGGAAAATTAAAAAAAACGTCATATTCCCCCCCCCCCCCCCCCCCCCTCAAAAACAAAAAAAAACATAAAAAAATAAAAAATCTGTAAACTTCAAATTTTCCCCACTTTCAAACATTTTGAACTCGAAAATGCTCAAAACGGACCTTTCAGCAAAAATTCGATGATTTTGTCATACGTTGAAAACTCGGAAATTTGAAAAAATCGTAAAATTTAACCGAAATAAAACTAAAAAAAACAAAAATCTTAAACTCCTAAAATTAATATTTTTTAACATTGTGAAACCGAAAAAACGTTCAAAATCGACTATTTCGGGGAAAAAACGAAAATTTTTATCAGTTGTCGAAAAATTTGGATATTTAAAAAAAAAACGTCATAATTTCACCATAAAACTAAAAATCGAAAATTTTTTTAAAATCCAAAATTTTAATTTTTGATCATTGTAAAACTTGAAAAGCCAAAAACCTATTTTAGCAAAAAAAGAAGATTTCATCAGATTGCAAAAAAATCGGAAATTTAAAAAATCGTCAAATTCCCCCCCCCCCCCTCAAAAAAAAAAAAAAACTGAAAAAAATAAAAAAACTGTAAAAAAAAAAATCCAAATTCACTTTCTAAACATTGTGAATTCGAAAGATGCTCAAAAAAGGACCTTTTTATGGGAAAATTCATGAATTTTCATCTTTGAAAAACCGGGAAATTTGAAAAAATCGGGTAAAAAATTTAAACCGAAAAAAACTGAAAAAAACAAAATCTGTAAAACCCCAAAAAAATTTTTTTTTTCAACCTTTGAAAACCCAAAGACTTCAAAATCGACTAATTTTTATCAAAAATTCGAAGATTTTTACAGATTTTCGAAAATTCGAATTTTTAAAAATCGTCAAAATTTCCCCCCATAAAAAGGAAAAACGAACATTTAAAAATCCCAAAAATTTTTTTTTTCGATCATTGAAAACTTGAGATGCTCAAAATCGACTATTTCAACAAAATTAAGATCCATCAATGTCCCAAAACCCGGAAAATTTAAAAAATCCAAATTTTCCCCCCCCCCCCCCCCCCCCCCCAAAAAAAAAAAAAACGGAAAAAAAAAATAAAAATCCAAACTCCAAAATTCTACTTTCTAAACATGTGAATCCGAAAGATGCTCAAAACGGACTCTTTCATCAAAAAACGATGATTTTCATATGTTTTAAAACTCGGAAATTTGAAAAACGCAAATTTCACCCAAAAAAAATGAAAAAAATCAAAATCTGTAAACTCCTAAAAATTTTTTTCAACATTGTGAAACTCGAAAGAGTTCAAAACGACTATTTCATGCAAAAAATTTTAAATTTCATCAGATTGTCAAAATTTGGAAATTTAAAAAAATCGTTAAAATTTTTTAAACCATAAAAAAATGAAAAAAACAAAATTTTTAAAAATCCAAAATTTAATTTTTGTCTTGTAAAAAACCCGAAGATGCTCAAAAGACGACTATTTCAACTAAAAAAGAAGATTTCACAATTGTCGAAAACTCGGAATTTGAAAAAATCGTCAATTTCCCCCCCCCCCCCCCCCCCCCCCCCAAAAAAAAAAACGGAAAAAAAAGAAAAATCGGAAACTCCCAAAATTTCTTTCTAAATTTGAATCTCGAAAGATGCTCAAAACGGTCTTTCATGCAAAAAAATTTGAATTTTGTCAATGTTGAAAAAATGGAAATTTGGAAAAAACGTCAAAATTTCCCGAAAAAAAAGTGAAAAAAATCAAAATCGTAAACTCCTAAAAATTTTTTTTTCAACATGTGAAAACCGAAAGACGTTCAAAACGACATTTCATGCAAAAAATTCGAAAATTTCATCAAATTTTCGAAAATTCGGAAATTTAAAAAAAATGTCAAAATTTCACCATAAAACGTGGAAAAAAAACGAAAATTTTAAAAATCCAATTTTAAATTTTGATCATTGTAAAACTCGAAGATGCCAAAGCACTATTTCAGCAAAAATTGAAGATTCCTCAGTTGCGAAAACCGGAAATTGAAAAAAATCGTAAAATTTTCCCCCCCCCCCCCCCCCCCCCCCCCCCCCCAAAAAAAAAAAAACGGAAAAAAAAATTAAAAATCTGAAACTCAAAATTCTACTTCTAAACATTTTGAATCTTTTGAAAAAATGCTCAAAGGCTCTTTTATGCAAAAATCGATGATTTTTTTCATAAGTGAAAACTGGAAATTTTTTTTAAAAAATCTCAATTTAAACCCAAAAAAAACGTGAAAAAAATCAAAAATCGTAAAAATTCTAATTTTTTTTTCACATTGTGAATCGAAAGCGTCAAAATCACTATTTTATGCAAAAAATTTGAAATTTTTTCAGATTGTCGAAAAATTTGAATTTAAAAAATGAAAATTTCACCATAAAACGTGGGGAAAAAAGAAAATTTAAAAAACCCAAAATTTTTTAATTTTTGATCATTGAAAAAATTGAAGATGCTCAAATCGACTATTTCAAACAAAAATTGAAGATTCCTCAGATTTTCAAAAAATCGAAATTTGAAAAAATCGTCAAAATTCCCCCCCCCCCCCCCCCAAAAAAAAAAAAAAACTGAAAAAAAAAAAAAATCTGAAACTCCCAAAATTCTACTTTCTAAACATGGAATCTCGAAAATGCCCAAAAAAAGGGCTCTTTCATGCAAAAATTCGTTTATTTTTCATACTGTTGGAAATTTGGAAAATCGTCAAAAACCCCCCGAAAAAAAGTGAAAAAAAACACAAAACTTTTAAACTCCTAATTTTTTTTTTTTCAACATTGTGAAACTCGAAAAACGTTCAAAATCGCTATTTTAGCAAAAATTCGAAGATTTTTATCAGATTGTCGAAAATTCGGAAATTTAAAAAATCGTCAAAAATTTTACCATAAAAAAGTGGGAAAAAACGAAAATTTTTAAAAACCAAAAAATTTTTAAATTTTTTATCATTGTAAAACTCTGAAGATGCTCAAAAACACTATTTCAAGCTAAAAATTTAAGATCCTCAATTTTCGAAACTAGAATGTGAAAAAATCGTCAAATTTCCGCCCCCCCCCCCCCTCCCAAAAAAAAAAATAATACGTGAAAAAAATATGAAAAATCTGCAAACTCTAAAATTCACTTTCTAAACATTTTGGGAAACTCGAAAATGCTCAAAACGGTTCTTTCATGCAAAAAATTTGATGATTTTTTCATACGTTTTAAAAATAGGAAATTTTAAAAATCGTCAAAATTTAACCGAAAAAAAACGTGAAAAAACAAAAATCGTAACTCCTCAATTATTATTTTTCAAAATTTGTGGAACTCGAAAGACTTCAAAATCGACTATTTCATGCAAAATTCGAAGATTTCATCAGATTGTCGAAAAATTCGGATATTTTAAAAAATTTTCAAAATTCACCAAAAACTGGAAAAACGAACATTTCAAAAAACCAAATTTTAATTTCGATCATTGTAAAACCTGAAGTGCTCAAAGTCGCTATTTCAAGCAAAAAATTTTAAGATTCCATCAGATTGCGAAAATCGGAAAATTTTAAAGAAACGTCAAATTTCCGCCCCTCCCCCCCCCCCCCCCCCCAAAAAAAAAAAACGAGAAAAAAAAAAAAATCGGAAAATCCAAAATTTTACTTTCTAAACATTGTAATCTCGAAAAAATGCCAAAAAGGAATCTTTCCATCAAAAATTCGATGATTTTTTTCATAAAAGCTGAAAACTCGGAATTTTGGAAAAATTGTGAAATTTTCACCGAAAAAAAAAAAAGTGAAAAAACAAAAAACTGTAAAACCCCAAATTATTTTTTTTCAACATTGTGAAACCGAAAAAACGTTCAAAAACGACTATTTCATCAAAAATTCTAAGATTTCTTTAGATTGTCGAAAAACGAAATTTCAAAAAATCGTTAAAATTTTTACCAAAAAACGTGAAAAAATCGAAAATTTCAAAAATCCAAAATTTTAATTTTGTCATTGTAAAACCTGAAGATGCCAAAGACGACTATTTTGAGCAAAAAATTTAAGTTCATCAATTTTTCAAAACCGGAAATTGAAAAATCGTCATATTCCCCCCCCCCCCCTCAAAAACAAAAAAAAACATAAAAAAAAAAAAAATCTGAAACTTCAAAATTTTTTACTTTTTAAACATTGTGAATCTCGAAAGATGCCAAAACGGGCCTTTCATGCAAAAATTTTGATGATTTTTTTCATAATGCTGAAAAACTCGGAAATTTGGAAAATTTTAAATTTTTACCGAAAAAAAAACGTGAAAAAAAAAAAAAAATCGTAAAAACCCCCCAAATTATTTTTTTTCAACATTGGGAAACTCGAAAGACGTTCAAAATCGACATTTCATGCAAAAATTCTAAGATTTTTTTTCAGTTGCGAAAATTCGGAAAAATTTAAAAAATCGTTAAAATTTTACCATAAAAAGGAAAAAAACGAAATTCAAAAAACCAAAATTTAATTTTTGATCATTGTAAAAAACCCGAAATGCTCAAAGACACTATTTCGAGCAAAAAAATTGAAGATTTTATCAATTGTCGAAAACTCGGAAATTTGAAAAAATCGCATATCCCCCCCCCCCCCCCTCAAAAAAAAAAAAAACAGAAAAAATAAAAAAAACTTAAAATTCAAAATTCTACTTTCTTAAAAAATTTGTGAACTCGAAAGATCCCCAAAAAAGGGCTCTTTCATGCAAAAATTCGAGATTTGTCATACTGTTAAAACTCGGGAAATTTGAAAAAAACGTAAAATTTTAAACCCAAATAAAACGTAAAAAATAAAAATCTGTAACCCTAATTATTTTTTTTCAACATTGTGAAACTCGAAAAACGTTCAAAAAAGACTATTTTATGCAAAAATTTAAGATTTTCAAGATTTTCGAAATTAAAAAAAACGCAAAATTTCACCATAAAACGTGGAAAAAACGAAAATTTTTAAAAATCCCCAAAATTTTTAATTTTTTAATCATTGTAAAACTCTGAAGATGCTCAAAGGGCGACTAAATTTTAAGCTAAAAATTGAAGATTTCCCTCAATTGGGCGAAAACTTTGAAATTTGAAAAAATCGTCAAATTCCCCCCCCCCCCCCTCAAAAAAAAAAAAATACGTGAAAAAAAAATGAAAAAATCTGGAAAATCCAAATTCTAAATTTCAAAAAATTGTGAAATCGAAAGATGCTCAAAACGGACTCTTTCATGCAAAAAATCGAGATTTTTTTTCCCTATTTGAAAAATAGGAAATTTTTAAAATAACGCAAAAATTTCCCCCGAAAAAAAAAAAGTGAAAAAAATTTAAAAATCTGTAAAATCCTCAATTATTATTTTTTAACATTGTAAACTCGGGAAAAAACGGGTTTAAAAACACTCTTTCATTTAAAAATTTGAAGGGTTTCCCTCAGATTGTCCGAAAATTCGGAAATTTGAAAAAATTTGTCAAATTTCAAACCCTAAAACGTGGGAAAATCGAAAAATTGAAAAATTTCCCAAAATTTTTTTTTAAAATCATTGTAAAAAATCTGAAAATGCTCAAAGTCACTATTTCTAGAAAAAAATTGGGAAATTCAACAGAAATTGGGCCAAAAAAATCGGAAATTTTTTAAAAAACATCAAATTTCCCCCCCCCCCCCACCCCTTCCCAAAAAAAAAAACCCGGGAAAAAAAAAAAAAATCTGGAAACTTCCCCAAAAATTTTAAATTTCAAACATTTTGAATCTCGAAAAATTTCTCAAAAAAGGAACCTTTCATTTCCCAAAAAATTTGATGGTTTTTCACACTGTTGGGAAAAATCGGAAATTTTAAAAAAAAAACAAAATTTTACCGAAAAAAAAACTCGAAAAAAAACAAATCTGTTTAAAATCCTAAAAATTTTTATTTTTCAACCCTTGGGGAAAATCAAAAAAACGTTCAAAATCGACAAAAACATGCAAAAAATTTCGAAATTTATCCAAAATTTTATCGAAAATTTTGGGGAATTTTTAAAAAAAAATCATAATTTCACCATAAAAATTTTTAAAAAAAGAAAAATTCAAAAACCAAAATTTTAATTTTTTATCATTGTAAAAATCTGAAGATCTCAAAGTCGACTAATTTTTTTGCAAAAATTGGAAGATTTTCCTCAGATTGGGCGAAAACCCGGGAAAATTTTAAAAAATCGTTTAAATTTCCCCCCCCCCCCCCCCCCCCCCCCCCCCAAAAAAAAAACCCGGGGAAAAAAAAGAAAGACCCGGGAAAATCCAAAATTTTACTTTTTTAAAAAAAAATTTTGAATCCGAAAAAAGCTCAAAACGGACCTTTCATGCAAAAATTTGAAAATTTTGTCAGGGTTGTCGAAAACTTTGGGAAAATTTTAAAAAAACGTCAAAATTTCCCCCCCCCCCCCCCCCCCCCCCCAAAAAAATAAAAAACGTGAAAAAAATGAAAAATCTGGGAAAAACCCCCAAAAATTACTTTTTAAACATTGTGAAACTCGAAAGATGCTCAAAACGGACTCCTTTTTATGCAAAAATTCGATGAATTTGCATACTGTTTAAAACTCGGAAATTTGAAAAAAATTTGTCAAATTTTAAAGGAAAAAAAAAGTGAAAAAAAAATTTTAAAAAAACTTTTAAAAATCCCAATTAAATTTTTCAACTTTGTGAAAAAACCCAAAAACTTCAAATCGGGCTATTTCAAAACAAAAATTCGGGAAAATTTCATCAGATTTTCGAAAATTCGGGTATTAAAAAATCGTCAAAAATTTTACCATAAAAACGTGGAAAAAACAAAATTTCAAAAAAAACCAAAAATTTTTAAATTTTTTATCATTGAAAAATTCTGAAGAAGCCCCAAAACGACTATTTCAAGCTAAAAATTGAAGATATCCTCAGATTGACGAAAACTCGGAAATTTGAAAAAATTTGGCCCAAAATTTCCCCCCCCCCCCCCCCCCCCCCCCCCCTCAAAAAAAAAAAAAACGGAAAAAAATGAAAATCTGGAAACTCCCAAAATTCTACTTTCTAAACATTGTGAATCTCGAAAGATGCTCAACGGACTCTTTCATGCAAAAATTTGATATTTTTCATACGTTGAAAAATAGGAAATTTAAAAAAAACGGCAATTTAACCAAAAAAAAAGTAAAAAATCAAAATCTTAAAATCCTAATTATTATTTCAACTTGTGAAACCGAAAAACGTTCAAAACACCCCTTTTCATCAAAAATTCGAAGATTTCATCAGATTGTCGAAAATTTTGGAATTTGAAAAAAAACGTCAAATTTTTACCATAAAACGTGGGAAAAAAGAAAATTTAAAATCCAAAATTTTAATTTTGACATTTTAAAACTCTGAAGAGCTCAAAAACGACTATTTCAAACAAAAATTAAGATATCCTCAGATTGGAAAAAACCCGGAAATTAAAAAAAACTCAAAAACCCCCCCCCCCCCCCCCCCCCTCAAAAAAAAAAAAAATGAAAAAAATGAAAAAAATGGAAACTCAAAATTCACTTTTTAAACAGTGAAAAATCGAAAGATGCTCAAAACGGTCTCTTTCATGCAAAAATTCGATGATTTTGTCATACTGTTGAAACTCGAAATTTGAAAAAATCGTCAAATTTAACCGAAAAAAACGTGAAAAAAATCAAAAATCTGTAACTCCTCAATTATTATTTTCAACATTGTGAAACTCGAAAGACGTTCAAATCGACTATTTCATGCAAAAATTCGAAGATTCATCAATTGTCGAAAATTCGGAATTTGAAAAAATCGTCAAATTTCACCATAAAACGTGGAAAAATCGAAATTTTAAAAATCCAAAATTTAATTTTGATCAGTAAAACTCTAAATGCTCAAACGACTATTTCAGCAAAATGAAATTCCTCAATTGCGAAACTCGAAATTGAAAAAACGTCAATTCCCCCCCCCCCCCCCCCCTCAAAAAAAAAACGGAAAAAAGAAAAATCTGGAACTCAAAATTCTCTTTAAAATTGTCATACTGTTGAAAACTGGAAATTGAAAAATCGCAAATTTAACCGAAAAAAAACGTGAAAAAAATCAAAAATCTGTAAACTCCTCAATTATTATTTTTCAACATTGTGGAACTCGAAAGACGTTCAAAATCGACTATTTAATGCAAAAATTCGAAGATTTCATCAGATTGTCGAAAATTCGGATATTTGAAAAAATCGTCAAATTTCAAACCCTAAAACGTGGAAAAATCGAAAATTTTAAAAATCCAAAATTTTAATTTTTGATCATTGTAAAAAAACCCGAAGATGCCAAAACGACTATTTTTAACAAAAAAAATTAAGATTTCATCAATTGTCGAAAATCGGAAATTTTTAAAAAAAAGTCAATTTCCCCCCCCCCCCCCCCCTAAAAAAAAAAAAAACTGAAAAAAAATAAAAATCTGAAACTTTTAAAATTTTTACTTTCTAAACATTTTTGGGAACCAAAGATCTCAAACGGACTCTTTTATGCAAAAATTCGATGTTTTGTCATACTGTTTAAACTCGGAAAAATTTTAAAAAATCTAAAAATTTTTCCGAAAAAAAACGTGAAAAAAATCAAAAAACTGAAAATCCTAAATTTTTATTTTCAACATTGTAAAAATCGAAAAACGTTCAAAAACGCTATTTTTATGCAAAAATTCGAAGATTTTATCGATGTCGAAAATTTGGAATTGAAAAAAACGTCATAATTTCCCCCCATAAAACGTGGAAAAAAAAAAATTTTAAAAACCCAAAAATTTTTTTTTTTTTGATCATTGAAAACTCTGAAATCCAAAAACACATTTTAACAAAAAAAAAAGAAGATTTCATCAGATTTCGAAAAACCGAAAATTTAAAAATCGCAAATTCCCCCCCCCCCCCCCCAAAAAAAAAAAAACGGAAAAAAAAAAAATCTGGAAACTCCAAAATCTACTTTCTAACATTGTGAATCTCAAAAATGCTCAAAAAGGACTCTTTTTATGCAAAAATTTGATATTTTTTTATACTGTTGAAAACCGGAAAATTTGAAAAAATCGCAAAATTTACCGAAAAAAAACTGAAAAAAAAACAAAAAACTGTAAACTCCAAAAATTATTTTTTCAAATTGTGAAACTCGAAAGACGTTCAAAACGACTAATTCATGCAAAAAAACGAAGATTTT
>NW_027627256.1:0-5356 GCF_034508935.2 Berghia stephanieae
CTCTTCCCTTTTGCCACTCCCCTGCTGGCATTTTGCTAGAATGAAGTGCTATTTTGTGTCACACTACTAGTACCTTAATAGCTAACGATTACAATTGATAATTTAAGATCCCCAATAAAAAACCGTTTAACTTTAAAATAAGGTTTGAAGAATCTCCCTATGTTTCGGTGTCTTTCATCTCTCCCCCCCCCCCCCTTTTTTTTTTTTGTCGTGTGTCATCCCTTCCCATCTCATGGTAAAAGGAAAACTTTACAGATCAGAAACAACTATGCTATCATGTTGAAGTCCTTGTCTCATTTCTATACTATCCACCTTGTTAAATAAAATATATGTAAACGGGCGCAAAAAAAAAAAAAAAAGGGGTGGGGGAGGAGGGGATTGGACATTTATTTTCCCTTGCAACGTTCTGTAAAAAGAAGAACAAAATTTTTTTTTTAAAAAAAAAGTGGCGGAACCAGGATTCGAACCATAACGTCGATTCTGGTAAAACTTTCCGGGGCCCAGACGACTAAACCATTCCGGCCATGACAACCTCTTCGAAGTCGACGCATATTGTGTATATGTGGAACAACTGATTTAATTTTTGGTTAATTTTATTTTTTTTATAGATATTTTATTAACTTTCCTTTTTTCTATGTGCATTCGGAAACATTCCATATTCTGGAATGGGATAATTGTGTAAAAGGAGCGGAGTTTCAAATATGTGTCTGGGATAACGAATTTTCATTATCCCCAGACAGGTGTCTGGGGAAATAATCACAGCAAAATTTCCCAAATTGATTGAAATTGTGACCCAACTCGCCCATAAGAAAGTTGTGACGGGAAAAATTGCCGTTCGCTTTTTACTAAAAGTTTTAGGGGTTCATCAATTAAAGATGCATAACTTCATTATAATAAAGAGGAATATCACATTTTTTTTTGGTATCATTATTTTTGTTACTAACCGGCATCTAGCCTCAGGGTCTACGTACACGGTTCCCTTGAAATCTCACCTTTAAATGGGTTTAAAATTGTTATTGTTTGATTTTTATAAATAACACACACAGAGCGAGGTCCATCCATTGCTTGTATTGTAGCGGCAAACAGTTACGGAGCTACCGTGTTGTACATAGATCCTGAGGCTAGGTGCCTGGATACAGTGTACATAGACACTCCCATGTAAAACCAATTTTAAGAACTGGACAATGCAAAGTTTGTAGATTTGCAGTGGGTATGACTATGACTGATGTTCAATGCATTCTGAATGTTTCCTGTGAGGCTATATTCACGGGACCCTGAATGTATCAGTATCAGCAAGCTTTTAATTCGGTAGTCTTGATATTTTTTTTTTGAAAAAGAAAGTAAATAATTAGGAATTAGTTTTTACATAGATAAATATGGGCCCCTTTAAAACCTTTGTTATGGGTTCCTTGCTCTTTGATGTAGGATACCTGGGCTCCACGGTTATGACGATTTTACTAAATCTTACATTACGAATCATTACCTGCCATTGCCAAATTTCAACATCAACAAGCTCAACAAAATCTGTGACTGAATTTCCCCACTGGGCATCTCTCGATAAACTGATTACTGGTTGAAATGGAAAAGGCATTGTTTGTAACTGGTGGCTAATCTTTACTTTGGAAGCTTTTATTTTCCCCCACCAAAATTTAAAATATGGTTTTTTTATGGCCCATTTTTCTTTGCACCATTTTACAAAATTATCGGTATCTGGGTGCTTAATTGACGTTGAAACCCCCCTTGCATCACTGTTACTGCTCGCTCGGTGAAAATGGTTAGGTTCCTGGTTGTGTTTTGGGTAAATATAGTTGAAAGGTTAAACAGCCCAGAAAATTATTTCATGTTTTTATTTTTTAATGTGAGGATTATATCTCATTTTTTTCAGAGGACAGTGCAGGAAACATTGGCCTTTGCTGCAAAGGAAGACTCCATGGAAGGGGAGGAAGATGAAACAGAAGCCACTGTAGAGACTGAATTTGGGGGTGACGAAAGCAGGAGATACAGAAGCTGCTCCAACTGATAAAGTAAAGCATCTTTTTTACAGCTTACTTTTTAGTAATATAGGTTAGGTCGTTTTTTAGTAATATGGGTTAGATGGCCCCAAATCCATATGCTTTGGAGTGTGTCACATAAAAGTTGCTAATGATTTGTTGAACCCCAACTAGACCAGCATTTTGTCTCACCCAAAGGGAAAACATCTCTTTGCTTAAAATTAAATTGTGGCTTTCTGGTCTTGTCCAGGATTGAGAGTAATTTTTCTTTGGTATGGCCTCTCGTGGGGGAATCGCTTAGATCGGTTTGACTTAACAATCAGTATAGAATTGTGTGTTTTATTCAATGAAGCAAGATTCACCAAGGAAATTTACGTACAATTTTTATAATGTAGGGACATATGAAATATGCTCATTTAAAAAAAAATCTTTGGTAAAAACAGAATTCATTTCTGTTGGTTCTAATATTTGTATGCAACCTTTAAATTTTTGCTTTTTGATATAATTGAATTTTTCAGGAAGAACAGAAGAAATTTGAAGATGAGGATCAAACCCTTAAACCATCACCTGATGCTGACACATACACCCATTTCATCCACCAACCAGCCCAAACCCCACTTGGTGAGTTCACCTACCATAAAATTTCTTTTTGATTTTGCAAGATTTGATTTTGTAAAAATGTTTTTTTTTGCTGTTTTAAAGAAAAAAAAAAAGATATAAATTTGAAACCATGTTCAAACCTGTGGTAAATACGAAATTGAATTGGAAAATACCCTCAAATCAAATGGAGCAATAGACATTATAGGTTTACTGCACTTAAAGCATAGAACACTAAATCATTTCTTCTGCTACAAATAGGAATGTCAAATGTCACTTATTTATGAACCCCGTGGATTAAAAATTTTAAAAAAATGTAGATTAACATTATTTCGTACATCTTAGATAAGTGAGAGCGTAAATAAGAGTGTGAGAATGAATGATCTGAATGTCCTTTACGGCACTCTGTATCATAAAATTGCCCATTTTATCTCTGAGACGGGAAGAAACAGCAGATTTTTGTGGTCTGTGTATGGTGAAATACATAATGAACAGTGGGCAAAATTCTGAATTCGAATTTATTTTGTTTAAAATTAGAAATTGGCCCCTTAGTGTAGTCCTGATATTGATTATAGGCACGTTTTTCCAAGATTTGACATCACTCTTCATGTCAAAAAAAATAATTAATTGATTTTGAACTATAACATATTATACAAAACAATTCTGTTGGTACCATAAATATGGCATAACCTTCCCCAAAGAAGTCCAGTTTCTCATAATTTCTCACTTTTTCCCTTTCCCAACCCATGATCCTTGCACAACCTTTTTTCTAAGCTAAACAAAAATTTTATCTGAATTTTGTGAAATTCAGTGGATATTTTTTCTCACTATTGCAGAATTGCCTGCTGGCAAGCCAGTTCGATTTTGGTTTTGGTTTTACCAACAAAGGAACACCTGGACTTCATTGTGGATAGCATGGAACTTTTTTGATTCACAGGATTTCTCCTTCTTTTTGCAGAATGTAAGTAAAATGATTATACCCAGGCTTTTTTTGGGGGGCTTTTCAAGCAGCAAGAAATTTGGAAATTTTTATAGGGAATGGTTTCCAAAACACGACTGAGAATTTTTTCATGTAGCATCATTTGTTGAAATTGTTTGGTTCTCTTGTATTGACATTCACATTATGAGGAATGGGACCAAGGCCGGCAGGACATTTTTGAGCTGTTTTAAAAAGCATCTATACATTCCTACCTGCCAATTTGATCCATCTCATTAATTGGTAAGATAAGAATTGCATCATGCATTGTGAAATGGGGTTTAAAGGGTATTTTGTTGAAAGTTAAAAAACAGGAAATAAATCAGCCGCACAATTGATGTTGATTTTTTTTTTTATCTAAAAAACTTGATATTAAATTGCTTTTAATCAATTTTGTTTTTTTTTTTATTAGTAAGACAGGGATTTTTATTATTTTCCCAAATATAGCATGTTTGTATTTAAATTCTATCTTCCACAGTTCACTACAATCTATTTCAACAGTGTTGTTGACCGAAGACAAGGCCACCTTTGAGTATGGTTTAAAATCCTAACGAGGCATTCAGCTCAAGACCTTTGGACTTTCTATCCTTCTCAATTATAAAGAATGCTGTGAGTGTCTTTATCATTTCTTTTGTAGCATGCTTTGCATGGGGAAATTTTTCACAATTTGTGTTTCCCTTGGGGTGAGATACTTGGTTTTGTCCTGGCCCTTAGCTGAGACGGAAACAATCAAAGTTAAATTTAGTTGAGAGATGATATTTTTTTCCCTTGTAAATTATTCTTTGTTGTGTTTTTTGTTAGTTATATATTCGTTTTGGATGTATTTTGTAAACAATTGAATGTATTCCTCTTGGTGAAATCTTTGTTGGTGTCAGGGTGAGACTTTTAGGTGATCCAAATTGGATGGTATGCTCTTGGAATCTACATCTGTTCCCAATTTGAACCATTTTCCCTTTGTCTTACTTGTTCTCATGTCCTTTTGCTCTTAATTCTAGAATCTTTTCTCTCTTATTCTTCCTTTTTACTGCCGCTGAAATGAAACCTAAACGTGTTGCAAGCCCATAAAACCTTTAAAAAACAAATTGGTTTATCATTATTATTGACTTTTTTTCAGGAAGGGAATGTGTTTTCAAACAGCTGTGTTCAATGAAACTATTCAAGTGACAGAACCTGATGATGGTCTAGATGGTGAAACGGTAAGTTTTTTCCAGAAATTGGTCTTGGAGCATCATCGGATTATTTTTTTCCCAGTTGTATTTTTGGGATAAAAACAAATCTGAGGTCTATGTGCAAAGCATAAAAACTAGGTGATCAGCGAATTCTGGGATTTTAGGATTTTTTTTTCAGAAATTTCCGCTCTTTTTGCTGTCAGCTAAGCGGTAGTTCGCTGGAAAATCGTCATGTCTCGTGTGTCATTTTTTGAAACCTGTGCTCAGCTGCATGAGGGGGATGGGTTTGTCTGTGTGACATTCAAATTATTAAAACAAAAAATCCTCTATAATGTAATGGCTTGTTCCCATGTGTTTTGGGGGGCCGGAAACATAATTTCAGACTACAGTGGGCTAAAAAAAAGATATAGATAAGTTCCCATGCATGCTGTCCGGAAAATGGAGAGATCTGGGTTATAGGGACTTTACTATTTTTAAGGGGAAGGGGGCACAGAGTGAGTGTTGCATCTGGATGGGGGTGCCAGAGGAATGGGTGAGAAAGAAGCCCTAGATTGGTTGGATAGGTAAAGTGAGTGTACAGAACTTTTACTTGCAGATAAAGATTGATGTAATATAATTACCTT
>NW_027627257.1:0-5357 GCF_034508935.2 Berghia stephanieae
AGGTTTACAAACATTGACAGTAAATATAAATTAATTAAAAGTTCAAAAAAACATTATCTTTTCCCCCTTAAATTTTTCCCCCTTCATAGCAATAAAGTGTTTAATTCTCGTCATCTCCCATCACCATAAATATATGCGTGAAAAAGGAGGGTTCGTTTCCAATTAGTGATATACTCACGTTGAATTATTCAATCTCAAATTCAACCTCTATACCACAGGGGTGATAATCTCAGCTTCCATGTATGCCCTACTCTTTTTACTGACATTCAAAGCCTTGTATATTCCCTTATAGTGATGATTCCATTTAAACAACATTATTCATTAATTCAACTTATAATATTTTGGTGACAAATAATGTATTATAGACATTTTGATCCATATACGAAAGGTTTACATTGCAATTGTAATAAAAAAAAAAATTTAAAATAAAATCATAATAATAGCATTATCATCATTTTAAAAAATTCAAGTTGAAGTTATTATCATTCGTGTTTCATTGTTGATGTTTCAATTTTTTAAAGTTTTTTAAGTCACAGGGTGTTGTTTACAACTCATTGAATCAAATTGTTCTTTGTGGTCATCCATCAGAGGTCACATTTCCAGAAATTTCCGTTCGTTTTGAGAATGTCATCCTGTAAAAATTGTCAATAATTGTTAATTAAGTTCATTGTCTCCATTTAGAATGAGTTTTCATGTCATGAAAAAAAAAATATCAACTAAAAGAGTTGAGGTGTTTGCATTTTGTCTACGTGTTGCATAGTTGGGGTGTGTTGGGGTCACTAAATTTGCCCAAGTGTCAATAAATCACTTTATTATTTTTAAATTTAAATTTTTTAAAACTTTTTCCTCTGTAAATGTCTTAGAATTATCACAATAATGTCTTCACATTCAAAAAATATTTAGCGTTAAATAAATAATCAAACAATAGTCTGTCCGGCTTGTTCCTTTCACTATTTAGTGTTTGTAAATAATCAGTCATTAGCCCTGTCCGACTTATTCATATTTAGTACAGTGTAAATAACTAAATAAGTAAAATCTAAACATATGTGATTGTGGGCTGTTACTAAAGTGACCAACTTTTGCAATTAGTGTGTTGTATTTGTTCGAGTCTTGGATTGGGACGAAAAAAGACTCTACAGGCAGCAAACGTATGCTTAACCTGTTGGGTTGTTTCTTGGTCTTGTGACGTCGCTGTAATCCATTCATCTCCGGGATCTGGTCGATTCTCCTCGTAGATATTTGTGGTTGTCTTGTGTAAACGTTGAATCTCATTGGGAGTGAAATTGTAAAAATTCAAGATTAAAATGTGTGCGAGATCTTTAATTTAAATGAAGTTTGACTTAACCAGCAAGTCAAAAGAAAGTTGTGAACTCAGCCATGTGTTGACAAAGAGTTCGTGTGTAGTAGTCGACAGAGGTCGTGTGTTGTATTGTCTGTGTTTTTTTGATCGAGTTTTGATGAGGTGGCAGGGTGAGTACACCCCAGGTAGATGATGTAATCTGTAGAGAAACGGTGGGTAACGTGAGCCCAAACACCAGGTAGATGATGAATCTTGCAGAGTACCGGGGTGACGTGAGTCCAAATCCAGGTAGATGATGTAATATAGCGTATCTAGTAGTGTATGTAGTAGGGTCGAATAAGGTCAACAATATTTCGTTATTTGAACGCAGGTTGTTGAATATCATACGATATGAATCCAAGGAAATCGCTCATGTGTGGCGTTTTGCAATATTTTTTCCTGCATTGTCTTATATACATATATTTGCCTTTATCTTTTAAATGATACTAAGACAGGCATTATTATATTTTTCAATTTTATAAGTTGTAGATAATGGGTGCTGCACACTTGTATATTGATATAAGTTTAAATTTGAATACGCTCACCACTGATAGAAAGGGAAATAGTAGTTCACAATTGGACATCATTTTTGTAAAAACAATTTGTATCTTTAAAGTTTATGTAATTATTGACATCGTATATCGTTTGGTATTGTTGTTTTAGAAGTAAACAAGTAATCCAATTGTTCAAAAAAGAATGGGAAATATAAAAGGTTCATGGAAGAAATCTGTGTTGATAAGATATTATTTTTATGAATTCTGTCAAGTTTGTATAAGGGTTTAAAGGGACGATTGTAATTGAGGTTGCTGTGTATTTGTAGTCTGAGATTGTGTTGATTCTGGCCGTATCAATGGCGTTGTGTTTTGTCGAGAGTGTTACTCCATTTCAATGTATCGTGATAGACCAAAGGGATTAGGACATTTCCCGACCTCTGTTGTGGCTGTGTTTGAGTTGCCTCTGTCGTTGCGCCGTCATTAGCGTTTCGTCACTTCCGATTCAACCAAGTGTGTCTTGTTTTGAAAATCGCCATTACTTCAGTTGGGTTCAAACTTGAATTTTCCCACTTACTCAATCCCTTTCCTAACCATGAAAAGACTTTAGCACAATTTATTATCCGTTTTAAAAGCCTATTCCAAACCATTATTATGACAGCTAATATACTTCCTGCTAATAATGCAACTAATTTCACAAATTTAACCCTTCAACTAATGGTGGTCTCATTCATTGCATTTATATCATTTATCAAACTAGACTTTGAAAAGTCAGCAACGTTATCCAAGTTCTTATATCCCTGTTTGATTATATTTATTTATTCAACCCTGTTTTAGAGGCTCCCACAAAGTAAGGATGAACCAGAAATTTTCATTTTGTTTCTGAAAAATTTGCTCGTACATTAATTTGGGGAGTTCATTGTGTAATATTAGGGAAGTGTAACATAATCACTATTAGCATGCAATCCCAAAGGCAATTTTACGACATCAAGTGGAGGTTTTGTACGTAATGTAAAATGTACTAATTCGTTTTGTCTTCGCAAAGTATTGTAATTTGTAATGGAAAACTGACGTTACAATCCACTGACCCTGAGAGTTATTTTGTTGTGGAAGGTTTTCATTAGAACTTACGTTACCTTACAAAGCTTTTTAAAATTTCTTTGTTTTCCAAAAACAACGCTATGATTCAAAATTACTAACATTTATGGGGTAGATCGGACTTTGAATTCGCAATACGGCAATTCGGTTTTGCACACGTGTGTGCTTCAATTTCGAATAACAAAACGTATTTAGTTTTCTCTTTAAATTGATCGCAATAGCATTACTTCTAGTTTTATTTTGCAACCATAAACTTAGAATTATATTTATAAGTGTTCGTGTCTTGTGACAACATATTAAGATTTGGGATTGGTAAATTAGGACCGCAAAGATTTCCATTTTTCTTCCTTTATTTACTAGGGGTACAGAAATCATAATCAAAAGGTTATTGTCTTCAAAGGTTGTTGAACATGACAATATTTTGTAATAATTACCATAATTGTGTCAATGGATCTTTGGCAACGTTAATGACAATGGTAAATTAGATTTTATTTCCACAAAACATTTTTATCAGTAACTTTGGTGGAAACACTGATGGAGATAATTTTCCCTCGACACTACAGCAATCTGTAATTGCAAATTTTCCAAACGTGCTATTTGGTTTTAACATCATTTCAACGAATGTCTTAGCATTTTTTTCTAATTGTTTTTAGACACTCACAAAGCTTTTAAAACCTCCCAAAAATCGTTTTTAATTCACTGTAGCCTTGATTCACATTGTTTATATAGTCGAGCAAGTCCAACATTATTTTATTAATTCTCACTCTATTTTTAACTATTTCTGCATGCGACATGTTAATGAAAAAACAAACTTTCTTTAACAATATGTTGGATTTTATTTTGATTTTTTTTCAACTTTTTCATCGACTTCCAAATATTCCTTAAATCACTTTCACTCGTAGTACCAATAAAAAACTCATTGCCTTGCCTAAAAAGGGGAAGCGATGCTCGTTTGTTCCTTTGATTTAAGAGATTTGTAATTTTGAAAACAATTTGTTATTTCATATTTTCATGTTTGTTTATGCTCCAATTCGTGTTTAATAAATTCAAAAATGAAACGATATTGGGGTTTTGCATCCTTCCTACATCACTTTTTATTGCCCGAAAATAATTTTTCTAGCTGTGACGCCTTCTCAGAGAAATCGTTAATTAAATCTTCATACGGTTGTAAACTTAGGACCAACGTTATGATCCATGAACTTCGTTGAGAACTGATTTCCTTTACTTGTCAAAAAACAACATTTTCTTTGACCACAATAGCTTTGGTTAGAAACGGGGAAAAAGGTTTAAAGGGTAATGAACACCGAATGATGGTTCGTGCCCCCCCTGTGGAAAAGTACAAACATCAACTTAAATCACCCCAAATCAAAAACTCAAGGTTTTTGGGTTTGTACATAATATTAACTTCATAAATATTAATTTAATAGGGGTATCATTAATACTGTACAGTTATAAATCATAACACAAAAGATCAAAATTTTGATTCTTTTGTATGCTTCATCAACGTTCTTCTCGTCCGATCGGTACTTTCTTTAAGAAAATAATATTCTTCTCATTTTCCTTTTTTTATTTTTTTATAAAACTGATACTTTACAAGCTAACCGCTTGTGTCACAAAACATTTCAGCGTCTGACTTTTTTAGTCTTATTTTATAAACCGGTTTTTATTTTATTTACATTCACTTGAAACCTTTTAAAATAAAATATTCAGTCTCTTTTATATTTGACAATACAGTCTGATTAATTCGTAGTTTCTTATATATTTGACAATACAGTCTTGATAAATTTGCAAATATCATCGACTTTGCGAGTCGAAGGCAATTGGTCTATTTTTTACACTGGATTCCATGAACCCTTTTTTCTGCTCCTTGTGTTTTTATAAGCTTTTGTTCTAAGTCGTTTTTGTAATTCGAACATAGGAATGCCACTTCAGATTTATCTGAATCGTCTAAGACTTCACGTTTATTAAACGTTTTCATAATTTCTATCTTTTTTGTGCTGATGTACCTATCATAGTGGGAGGGTTTGGGTTTGGATTCATAATCCATTATTTCTTCCTTGTCAGCTAGATTTTCATCAATCAAATTTTCGTTACCATTATTCACAAAATTTGCATTTGGTTCGTTTAAGTTTGGGATATCAGTTCTCTCATTATAAATAAATGATAGTGTTTTGACTACTGTCTGAATCACTACTTTTGTTATCACTATTCCCCCGGTGGTGATTCCTGCAAATGCTGCTTTACGTAATACTCGTCCTTGTTGTGGGTTTATTTGCCATTCAAGATTTGCTTAATCTAAGATCATTTGCATGCGCTTTTATAAACCTGTTAGTTAATTGATTTTTATCAAAAAGGTACTGGTGTTGTTGTTTAACTATGATGTTTATGGGTAAGCCAATTATTTTCTAGTTTGCTGGATTTAGCTGATT
>NW_027627258.1:0-5351 GCF_034508935.2 Berghia stephanieae
ATATAAAAATATATAATTTAAAAAAACAATCAGAAAAAAAACTTAAAGGTTACCCCTAGTTTTTGTAATGATACGTTTCATCTGGGAGCCGTATTTTACTAAACGCATAGCCTGTTCAATGGGCTTTGTTTAAATTTACATCTATTGTTCAACCTTTCAGTCACGAGTAAAATCGATCTTTTGATAACGTAGGTTGCTTCAGTGCTTGCTTTAAACGAACAATGATAAAAAATTTTGGTTTTCCCCCAAAAATGTCATTTCATTTTTTGTATATTTATCCTTGTCTTTTTACAAGTCGCATTTAATTTGGCCCTTAAAAAACTTTTAAAAATGTTAATCTTTTATTGTATTTTAATACTTCGATATCCACCCTATCATTTTTTTTCTTCCCACAACTGATAAAATAACTGGCAAAATTTGAAGACACTCACCAATAATTAGTCAATTCCATCCCGTTCTTGGCAACGCTGCTTGAGACCCACTCATATTATACTTGTACCTATCGGAGTGGCCAATCTCTAATCGGCTGGGATAATTGCGTTTTTAAATTAGAACAACACACTTCCTCTGACACGGGTTCATTTCACTTTAACCTCTTTTGTTTAGAAATAAATGGCGTGGCGAGGAACTCACCTTCAGATTGAATGAGAACATAAGTGGAAACATTATTTTTCAAAATCAAATTTTAATTTGTGGTCCATAAACTTAACTGTTTGGCGACTAATCCGATTTAAAATTTAAAATGAAAGTTTTAAAGCATTTTACAGCGCTTTGAACACATGAAGGTCATATCCGCCTAGTAAAAATAAAGAAATAGCCAAAACATTCTAAAATTACAAGTAAAAGCATCCAAAAAAGTAAAAATAGGGGAAAATGGTTCAAATAGCGAACAGATGTATTTTCCCAAAGAGTATATCACCAATGCACTTAGTTGAAATCACAGTAAAGTCCCCTCCAGACACCAGCACAGGGTCCATTAAGAGGAACACACTCTAATGTTTACAAGATTTGTTCAAAACAAAACAAAATTACTATCTTTGTATGGCAGAGAGATGATTTACAAATATCATCTCCCAAACTAACACCGTACATTTGACTGTTTCCCTCTCAGCCAAGGACTCCAGTAGGACCAGAGGACAAAACCAAGTAATCCCATTCTAAGACAAAGACAGCGAGCAACTCAAAAAAAATAGCGGGGATGAAGGCAAAGCTAGTGACCTCCTCCTGTCCATCAAGGGACGTCGAGATACCCCACCCAGAGTTCAAATTAAAATCTTGCCAACTTCTTCACTAACCAAGATAGATAGAGCGATCATGAGGGCCCCTCAAATCTTTGTTATTGCCAGCCACATTTAGTAGTTCTCACTAAATGAATTAATCAATTACAAACGTTTAAGGTTACACATAGTTTGATGTTGGTTTATTATATCTCACTGGGAGAGGTATGATTTATCAACTAAACGCATAGCATCACTAGAGCGACTTGTACCTTCAACAGTTTCGCTCATTTTCTTGATTCCTGTAGTGAAAGAAATCTACGACCATTACACATATCATGAACTAAGTCTCTGAGCATTTCAATTCCAGTCGGGCATTCAACTTTAAACCCTTTCCGATCCGAACCCGAGTGCCATCCCTTTTAGCCCCACACAGGTACACAAAAAAGCCCTTTATAGGCCCTGTCTTTCAAATGAATCCCGCAATTAGTTTTTTGAAAATATTGTAATACACACACACATACACACATACACACACATATAATATATAAAATATATTAAAATATAAAATATATATATATATATTTACACGCACACACACGACACTCAAACAAACACACACACACACAACACACAACCACACACACACACAACGGAAGGATGCGGGCTATTTTTTCACATAGCACTTTCTGAGAACAACGCGATATCAGCTTGTGGGGTGGAGAGCCATCGAGGTGGGTCATTAATCCCTTATCAAATTTTAAATTGGAAAAAAAATAGAATTGAAAACGACCACTTGAACATGCGACATTGTTTGGGGGCTTTTTAAATCGGTAACACTTCTGTTTATCGCCGGATTTTTAAAAGTTCATGGTTCTTTTTTATAATTCCTTTCTCACATAGCAATGATAAGGGCCATAGTGAATGGACTTTTCATGGCATTGATCCATGCCTGTATTCCATTTCATGTTTTCGAGAATAATAATGCACGAACGTATCGTGGGTAATGATTGATGAAAGAACTCTTTATATGAAATAAAATCAAATATTGTATTTTATAAATTTGATACTCCGATAGGATAATCGATTCCATCGTAAAGATATTGAACTACTTGTCCAGTCTCTCCACCTTCACCCTTTCAAGCTCAAAAATATTTACAAAGATATCTGGTTTTTAAAACAGTGCACATACGTGTGTGCACTTTTACATTCGTGTCTTCTGGACTGGATCCTTGACTTCCGTCGTTGGCAGGGGAGATCACTTTGATTCCTTCTACCTATTTTAAAAAGTAGGGACTGTTCAAACTAGTCCCCCATATTATATCTAACCTTTCTTTGTGCTTTAAGATTGCTGATCATCAAACCTTACTTACTTTACACTGACATTGAAATGCCCCAATGAGAGCAAGGGTTGTTAAATCTCTAAAAACGAACATAAAAAAATGAAGAATTTAAATTTTTTAATTATCAAAATATGGTACCTAAATCTTTAATTCAAATAAAAATGAAAAAGAAATTTAAATGCTAAGCTAGTTTAAAACGTTTCCCCTTTATCTAAACAATGTTTCAACGTGTAAAAACATTGGAACCATGGGTTTAAATCCTTCATAGCCAGTAGGTTCATGACCACGTTTTATTCGGTTCTTAAAGTGAAAGGGCAATAGCAATGGCCTTTGCTATCCTTTTGATACCACCCTATCTATCAAAAAAGTACTTTACAACCAATCTAACAGACCCAGCTACCCAAGCACTGCTTTATGGACAGGAGAGTCAGAAATAAAATCTAGACTGCACCACCCGGATTGATCTTGGTCCAGTTCGTGTGAAACGAGCGATCTACAACTATGGTTTGACCCACAGAACAAATGGAAAGGCACAAGATATTGTTGTGTTTTGCATCGTGAACAGGGAGATGAAAAGACCATGTCCTAGTCCCTTGTCGATGGTAATAAACATATCATTGTAAATTTTTAAAAACTTATTTTTCATAACTTATTTTGGTAGCACCATTCATTTTTCCAGTTGTTATACACATCTAAATATTTTGTATAATTGATATTGTTTGAATAAAATTTGGATATATAATGTGAACATTTATTCATTATATTTTTTACTTTTTTCGGTAATTTATTTACATCAATTCATCCAATAATATAAACCCCAGACATTGCTATAGTTTTTAATTAGGGTTGAGCTTTTAGGACAAAAAAACTAAAAAACACGACGAAAAACCAATGAATCAGAAATTACATAACAATAGTATTTGATTATATATTTTCCTTTCAAAATATAAAATTTTATGCAAATATCCCTACAATACAGTAACACACCACACACACACACACACACACAACACACAACCATTGCCTTACTAAAATACACAGTTGAATATTGCTTGTATTTTCAAACGGCTATAATTATAACATAGGTGTAAGTGTTTTCCCAAGAAGGTCTATTTTAAAAAACCCAGTCGTCATGTTGTTGTAACTTCTCTCTTTGTAAAACGGGGGAAAGATCTAACATCAGATGGAGTAAAAAACCATTTCGCTGGTCCTTGGGTGTACACTTCACAAAGGGCAAAGAAGACATTTTCAATTATTATTTACTATTGAAGAAAATCTTTCAAAGCTGCATCGCTGTCCTGCTTTATTTTACCATCCACCTGTCAATAAAAGGGTACAGCTATTTAAACTGATAAAGATTTCTGAAAGTGCTAAATAATGACAGTCATTGTTTATAATACCGGTACATTGGGGTTATTGTTAACGATTCTTTAGATACGAAAGTAACGCAGCTTCGATTCCAGCATTGTAGGGTCTTTTTGAGCCTAAGGGCATCTCCCCGCCATAAAGACCCGAACTCATCCAAGTGTGAGAAAGCTTCCGTTTTAACACACGATATGTATGAAAATTTTAAAGTGCAAAATAAAGTGTATCATAAACGGGAAAAAATTTATTTTTTTTAAAGAAAAAATTTCTATTTAAAAAATTAGAAATAAAATAGAAATGAAGCAAAAAAATTTATCAAATGCGTTGGTGGACATCATAAAGAATATAACAAAATTTTCTGTTAATTGAATAAAAAAATTATGTGCAATAGCACCAGTCTTTAAGACAAAGTCTTTGGTAGTTCAGTTTGTTTTGGAAAAGGAACCCCCGGGACGGGGATTGGGGTGGAGGGGAGTTATAAAACAGACACTCTGAAACATTATTGAATGCTCTTTAAAAGAATTTATATAATTATATATCGTACTTATATATATATATATATATAATATATATATAAAATAAATATATATATATATAAAATATATACAAACCCTGATATAAGCACTTAACAGTTTTATTTTATATCTCAGTGATTACACATAACGGGAATTGCAAGATGTTAGGTGTAAATAAAATGTTTAACATTGACAATGGCAAGCGAAGAAATTTATCTCTACACTCCATACACTACATATTAATTCAGAAAAGTGAGCGGAGTGAGCATTTATGTTGAATAATAACAATTAATGAAGTGATTAGAAAAGTGCTAGAAGACAATAGAGAATAAAACTTCGCGGGGATTGGGGGGGGGGGGGGGGGGATGGTCCGAACCCACACCCAAAAGGGCACTTTTCTACAAACTTCATTTCTTGGGAGTATACAAATACATTCTGTACATAATATTTCCCAAATGCAACAATAATTTGTATCAGTCGAGGTGAAACACATGGCGAAAAGCGAACTTATTGTTTAAATTATCAGGAATATGAAATTTTAGTTTGTTTTGTTTTTTTTTTTTGTTTTTTGCACACAAAGAAATATTTTCCTCATCCCAAGGTCTTCTTTGTTTCCGGGCTGACAACCCAAATTTTCATGGTTTCGTTGTTGCATGGAAATACTCCCCCAAACCAACGCAAAATATGGTCTTTATATACAACGATTTTAAAATATCCATCCATAATTTCGTTTTGGTTATCAGACCTGCAAATGTGGCATCTCGATCCATACCCTCAATAAAATTAAAAAACTTCAGCAATTTTTTTCCAATTTTTTAACAAACCCAGCTACCTAATCACTGTTGTGTGCACAGGAGTTCAGAAAAAGTCCACTTCACCTGGGGGGTCGGCCAAATGTCCCCCTGGGGGGC